>NC_044567.1:24022250-24322250 GCF_007565055.1 Rhinopithecus roxellana
TCTTTCATACTAGGAACTCAATAAAAAACACCTAAAAGCAAAAATCAAGGGGTATCAAATACAAACATGTTATTATAGATGTAGCAGTAAAACACAAAATAAACAGTTAAAAGAACTGAAAGACACTGCCTCTAAGAAAGGTGAAATAGGAAGGAGAGAAGGAAGGAAGGACTGCTATTACCTTAACAAATCTTGAAGAACTATTTTGACTCCTTTAAACAATGTACATATAAAAGTTTAATAAAAGATAAATAAAATGAATCAGATGTTACTGATATCCTTATATTAAAAAAACACAAATAACCTGGACCCAGTGGCGTGTACCTGTAGTCCCAGCTACTTGGGAGGCTGAGTCAGGAGGATTACTTGAGGCCAGGAGTTCAAGGCTGCAGTGCGCTATGATCACACCCCTGAATAGCCACTGTACTCCAGCCTGGGCAACAAAGCAAGACCCCTTCTCTTAAAAATTGAAAAAAAAAAAAAAACAAAACAAAACTACAACTGTCCATGCCTAGACCAGCTTTTGTAGAAAGCTCTTATCTGATGCTACACAATTTTATTGAGTAAATAAAACTAAACCTTAAGAAAATGGAGCAACTGATATAGTTGGGTACCTGACAAGTGTAGAAAAGGCCAGTAGCATACAAAAGGAAAGTGAAACAAAGCGAACCCCAGCTGGCGTAGCAGGAGGACGGCTCGTCATCAACTGCAATAATTGCTCAGCTTCTTCTTCAGTTGGTCTAAAAAGAAATACATCATTAGGCTTTACATTTTTAGTTGGGATGAAGAATAAAAAGTCAATTTTTAACCTTTTAGATACAAATTTTAAACTTCAAAATGATACCCTGCTATTTATAAAATCTTCAACATCTCAAGTTGTCAAACGCAAAACTGTTGAGAAATTACAACTACAGTGTTTTACTATAGACACAAATACAGGTAGGTCCTCACTTTGCCCTGTGTCATAAAAATGACCACGCAAGCTGAAATCATGCAACACGATCTTAATAATCAACGGTGAAAAGGATGATTGTACTGTAGCCTTTAAAATTTTTCTCAAAACATTAAAAACTCTGTTTATTATAATGCATGAGGAATTTTTTTTTTTGAGACAAGGTCTTGCTCTGTCACCCAGGCTGGAGTGTAGTGGCAGGATCAGAGCTCACTTCAGCTTTGACCTCCCAGGCTCAGGTAATCCTCCCATGTCAGAGTCTCATGTAGCTGGGACCACAGGTACGCGCCACCATGCCCAGCTTATTTTTTTTTGGTAGAGACACGGTTTTGCCATGTTCCCCAGGTTGGTCTCAGACTCCTGGGATTAAAAAATCCACTTCCCACCTCCCTTGGTCTCCTAAAATGCTGAGATTACAGGTGTGAGTCACTGCACCCAGCCAGAAATTTTTTTTTTAAATAGTAAAACTAATATTTTTATAGTACTCTAATTGAAAATATTAGAAACATTAGGAATTAAAGTGTCTTCTTTCTCTTTTTTTTCTTTTGAGACTGAGTCTCACCCTGCCGCCAAGGCTGGAGTGCAGTGGCACGATCTCGGCGCACTGCAACCTCCACCTCCTGAGTTCAAGCAATTCTCCTACCTCAGACTCCTGAGTAGCTGGGACTACAGGCACATGCCACCATTCCCAGCTAATTTTTGTATTTTTAGTAGAGAGAGGGTTTCACCATGTTGAACAGGTTGGCCTGCAACTCCTGACCTCACTGATCCCCAAGCCTCGGCCTCCCAGAATGCTGGGATTATAGGCGTGAGCTACCGTGCCCGGCCTTAAAGTTTTTTATTTCTTCGTAAAGACTTTATCAAGAGTAGTTTAAACAGCCTTTGCCTCCTTTCTTTTTTTTTTTTTTTTCTTCATGTTTTTTGTTTTTGTAGAGACAGAGTTTCACTTTTGTTGCCCAGGCCACACTGCAATGGTACAATCTCGGCTCACCACAAGCTCTGCCTCCTGGGTTCAAGTGATTCTCCTGCCTCAGCCTCCCAAGTAGTTGGGATTACAGGCATGCGCCACAACGCCCAGCTAATTGTTGTATTTTTAGTAGAGATGGGGTTTCTCCATATTGGTCAGGCTGGTCTCGAACTCCTGACCTCAGGTGATCTGCCCGCCTCAGCCCCCCAAAGTGCTAGGATTACAGGTGTGAGCCACCATGCCCAGCCTATACTTTCATCTTTACTTGCCAATTGCCTCTTCCAATTATCTGTTTTTGGAATATAATGTTCCAAAAACTGTTTCCATGTTTTGGAACATGAGTTTATTATGGAGAGAAAGGAAGCAATACAGGTTGAGTAACCCCAATCCAAAAAATCCAAAATCTGAAACACCCCCAAACTCCGAAACATTCTGAGCACCAACAATGAGGTAATGAGCTCAAAGGAAATGCTCATTGGAGCACTAAGGATTTTGAATTTCTGAAACAGGGATGCTAAACCAGTAAATGTAATATAAACATTCCAAAATCCAAAAAGTTCTAAAATCCCAAACACTTCTGGTCTCAAGCATTTCAGATACAGGATATTCAACCTTTACAACTACTTCCTCTGCTATATGTACACGAATCAAATAACAGGTGTGCAGTAACCAGTTACCAACAAACTTTGAAAGAAGTGAGGCCACTGGTCACTAATCATGATGTACATCTGTTATTTACTTAGTGGTATGTGGCCTGAGGAGCTCACAATCCCTATACTTTATAAAATTATTTGGTTAATGTATCATGGCAACTGAAATGTCAATTGTGTTGAGAGACCAGCATGATTTAAATAAACTGGGGTAACTGAAACTCATGCATATTGGACACATGCAAATGAAGACTATATGTACAATTATTAAGAATATTATTCAAAAGGATTTTGTATGGTGACTAAATAAGAAACATTGTACTGGCCATGCATAGTGGCTTATGCCTGTAATCCCAGCACTTTGGGAGGCTGAGACAGGTGGATCACCTGAGGTAAGGAGTTCGAGATAAGCCTGGCCAACATGGTGAAACCCCGTCTCTACTAAAAATACAAAAAAAATTTTTTTTAAATTAGCCGGGTGTGGTGAGGCAGGAAATTGCTTGAATCCAGGAGGCAGAGGTTGCAGTGAGCCAAGATTGCGCCACTGCACTCCAGCCTGGGTGACAGACGGAGATTCCATCTCAAAAAAAAGAAGAAAACAATGTACTTATTAATCACATCATATTAATTTTAAACAATTTATGATATCAACTGTAAAAGGAAACAAAGGAGAGATTTACTTCAACTAGTCAATGTTAAAAGATCACTCACAGATCATTCACTATAATTTTGTCAAGCTGTGTTGAAATCATAGGTTTTTTTAAACTATGATTGGAAACTGATAAACTGCTCTGGCTCCTCCCATATTTATTTATATAGCTCTGTTTACAATCAGAACAAAACAGATGAATACATCTCTACTAGGAATTCTTGGCCTTAGGATTTCATTCTTCTTATAGGCCAGCCCACTACCTGAGTCCAACAGAAAACTTGAATCCTCTGAATAAAAGGCCTTTGGTTCACTTTCTTGAGAATAGGAACAAGAAAGTAAAATGACAAAAAGGTAAAATATCAAACTATTGAATACTTGAGTCCAGCGATCCCCATCAAAGCACAGTACAGACGTAAGAGTGCACTGGCTTTCACAACATGCTCTTCTTTCAGCCCCGAATACACAGACACATTGGGCTCCATGTCCACATCAGCTTCTTCCACAATTCGGGTGCTTCTTACTGTGGGAAGAATGCCCATCAACTCCAGAAGAAGCTGCCTTCTCATCTGCCAAAGGACAGAACTGCTGGTCTCTCTTTTTCTCTGTAAGAAATATGGATCACAAAAGGAAGAAAGCATGAAGCATTTACTAAACTAAAAGGGAGCTAAAACACAGCTCCCCACTTAAACACTTTGAAATTGGCCTATTTGAGGAGATTGTCATGACTACAGAATCTCATTTTAACCAATCAAGCAAACTCAAAATCCACTAGTTTGTCTGAAGAATGAATATTCACCCTAATTTGGATTGGTTGCAGAGGAAAGACTAAATTAGTGACAATTTGAATTGTGGAATATTATTTAAATGGTACTTTCAAATACATAAAGACTAACAAAGTGATATGTGGTATAGGAGAAAATGCTCAGATTTTGAAGATGTAAGTCCTTGGGGTTTAAATGCCAGCTCTACTATTAGATGATTATATATCTTTAGATACATTGGTTAACCTCTCTGAACCCCAATTTCCTTAATGACAAGGAAATATTTTATCAACAACATTTACCTTACAGAACTCCTATAATTAAGAGTTCACAATTATTGGCCTGATGCAGTGGTTCACACCTGTAATCCCAGCACTTTGGGAGGCCAAGGAGGGCAGATCACTTGAGATCAGGAGTTCAAGACCAGCCTGGCCAACATGGTGAAACCCCATCTCTACTAAAAATACAAAAATTAGCTGGGTGTGGTGGCGTATGCCTGTAATCCCAGCTACTCCGGAGGCTGAAGCACAAGAATCACAAGAATTGCTTGAACCCAGGAGGCGGAGGTTACAATGAGTCAAGATCACGCCACTGTATTCCAGCCTGGGCAACAGAGTGACACTCCGTCTCAAAAAACAAGAGTTTACAATTCTATAACCCCTACAGTTCTTCAGGCAGGGACAAGGTCTTAGTCATCTCTCACTCTGCACAGTCTAACATTGTGCCTAACATACAGCAAGCACTCAAAGTCTGTTAAGTAGACGAATGAACAAAACTAATACATGTATAAAAGCAGTTCTAAACTATACAGGGCTAGGCAAATGTTAATTATTATCTTTTGAGTGTTTCTAAGTAAAATATGATAGACCTGCTTTAACAATAACAGTAAGTTCAAAGAATAAAGGTTTATCGCATACGAAGGACAACTACAAACAAGATGAGCACGCCAAGTGCTTAATGCAGTACCTGACATATGTGAAGCATCCGATAAACAAATGTTAACTTTGTTTTAAAAAGCAAAGCTTAAAATCAGTTTTCAAATGGGCTATAAAGTAGAACTTGAATATTTTAAAACACTGTGATTCAGTTGCTTAAAAAATAGACTACAGGATTTAAGCAGTACACGTTGTCTAGCTAAGTGACCTCAACAAGTTAAATCACAATCTCTATTAGCTCCTTCATAGGAACTCTATTCACACAGTTAAAATAAATTCGTTTTTGAAAAATTAAAATATTTTGCAAGTTAAAAACTGCTGCAAAATACATGTGCATCAGCAAGTGAATGTATAAAACAAAATGTAGCATATACATACAATAGAATATTATTTTTCTTTTTTTTGAGACTGAGTCTTGCTCTGTCACCAGGCCAGAGTGCAGTGGCGTGATCTTGGCTCACTGCCACCTCTACCTCCCATGTTCAAGCAATTCTCCTGCCTCAGCCTCCCAAGTAGCTGGAACTACAGGTGCACACACCACACCCAGCTAATTTTTTTATTTTTAGTAGAGACGGAGTTTCACCATGTTGGCCAGGATGGTCTCGATCTCTTGACCTTGTGATCCGCCCACCTCAGCCTCCCAAAGCGCTGGGATTACAGGTGTAAGCCACCACACCCAGCCCTTACTTTTTATTTTTACAGATTTAGGGGGTACAAGTGCAGTTTTGTTACACCAGTTTATTGCATAGAAGTCTGGGTTGTTGGTGTAGCCATCACCCTGATAGTATACACTGTACTCAATACAGGTAACTTCTCAACTCTCACCCCCTTCCCACCCTTCCATCGTTTGGAGTCTATGATATGTATTATCCCACTCTCTTTTGTCCATATGTACACATGATTAGCTCCCACTCATAAGTGAGAATATGCAGTATTTGACTTCCTGTTTCTCCATTATTTCACTTAAGATAACGGCCTTGACCGGGTGTGGTGGCTCAAGCCTGTAATCCCAGCACTTTGGGAGGCCGAGACGGGCGGATCCCGAGGTCGGGAGATGGAGACCATCCTGGCTAACACGGTGAAACCCCGTCTCTACTAAAAAAATACAAAAATCTAGCCGGGCGAGGTAGTGGGCGCCTGTAGTCCCAGCTACTCGGGAGGCTGAGGCAGGAGAATGGTGTGAACCCGGGAGGAGGAGCTTGCAGTGAGCTGAGATCCAGCCACAGCACTCCAGCCTGGGCGACAGAGCGAGACTCCATGTGTGTGTGTGTGTGTGTGTGTGTGTGTGTATCTCTCTCTCTCTCACATTTTCTTTAAGCAACCATCCGTTGACAGATGCTTAGGTTGATTCCATAACATTGCTACTGTGAAGAGTGCTGCGATAAACATACAAGTGTAGGTATATTTTTTATATAATGATTTCTCTACCCAGCAGTAGGAATGCTGGACAGAATGGTAGTTCTACTCTAAGTTCACAATGGAATATTATTCAGTCTTTAAAAAGGAAATCCTGACACGTTACAACATAGATGAACCTTGAAAACATTATGCTAAGTGAAATAAGCAAGATACAAAAGGCAAAATATTGTGTAATTCCATTTACTTGAGGTAGCCAGAAAGGGCAAATTCATTGAGACAGAAAGTTGAATAGAGGTTACCAGAGGATGGGATGATAGGGGGAATGGGGAGTTTTTTAATGGGTACAGAGTTTCTGTTTGGGATGACGAAAAAGTTCTGGAAATGGGCCAGGCCCGGTGGCTCGTGCCTGTAATCCCAGCACTTTGGGACGTCCAGGTGGGTGGATCACCTGAGGTCAGGAGTTCTAGACCAGCCTGACCAACATGACAAAACTCAGTCTCTCCTCAAACTACAAAAAGTAGTCAAGCATGGTGGTGGGCGCCTGTAATCCCAACTACACAGGAGGCTGAGGCAGGAGAATCCTCAAACCCAGGAAGTGGAGCTTGCAGTGAGCCGAGATTGCACCACTGTACTCCAGTCTGGGCGACAGAGTGAGACTCTGTCTCAAAAAAAAAACAAAAAGTTCTGGAAATGAAGAGTGGTAATGGTTGTACACTGTGAATATACTTAATGCCACTGAATTATATACCTAAAAATGATTAAACTGCAAAATTTTGTTATGTATATTTTACCGTAATAAAAACATATATACACATATGTATTAAAATTTAAAAATATAATAACTTATTTCAGTGACCTAATGCGCCAGTTCTCATGAATCTGGCCCTGAACCCTGGAGTTTCCCAATATTCTTTTTTTTTTTTTTTTTTGAGACGGAGTCTTGCTCTGTCGCCCGGGCTGGAGTGCAGTGGCCGGATCTCAGCTCACTGCAAGCTCTGCCTTCCGGGTTCACGCCATTCTCCTGCCTCCGCCTCCCGAGTAGCTGGGACTACAGGCGCCGCCACCTCGCCCGGCTAATTGTTTGTATTTTTAATAGAGACGGGGTTTCACCATGTTAGCCAGGATGGTCTCGATCTCCTGACCTCGTGATCCACCCGTCTCGGCCTCCCAAAGTGCTGGGATTACAGGCTTGAGCCACCGCGCCCGGCCTCCCAATATTCTTTCAGTGGGTCCGGAAAGGTATTAATAATACTCAAGACGTTATCTGTCTTTTACTTTCTCATTCACTCACAAGGGTACAGTGCAGTTTCCAAAGGCTTCTATCAAGCCAAACATTGAAGAGATTTGAAAAAAATACAATAAAATAAAACAATATCATTCTTCTCATTAAATTTTGTTTGGGAAAACACAGTTTTCATTTAAAATATGTTATGTTCACATTTAATAGGATTATTGTTGTTTGTTTTTGGTTTTTTTTTTAGAGATGAGGTCTCGCTATGTTGCCCAGGCTAAAGTACAGTGGCTAGTCACAGGCACAATTATCACACACTATACCTCTGACTCTCGCAATCTTCCTGCTTCAGCCGCCTAAGTAGCTGGGATTATAGGCACATGCCAACACACCAGCTGTTGCTATTTTTAAATAACTAAATAAGTATTTCAAATATTTAAGTGTTGATTTCTAATATGGTAAATATCAACAGAAAAAAGCCACATAAACAAAAGCTCGGCCAGGCGCGGTGGCTCAAGCCTGTAATCCCAGCACTTTGGGAGGCCGAGACAGACGGATCACGAGGTCAGGAGATCGAGACCATCCTGGCGAACACAGTGAAACCCCGTCTCTACTAAAAAATACAAAAAACTAGCCGGGCGAGGTGGCGGGCGCCTGTAGTCCCAGCTACTCAGGAGGCTGAGGCGGGAGAATGGTGTAAACCCAGGAGGCGGAGCTTGCAGTGAGCTGAGATCTGGCCACCGCACTCCAGCCTGGGCGACAGAGCGAGACTCCGTCTCAAAAAAAAAAAAAAAAAAAAAAAAAAAGCTCTTTGGTATCCTTAGTGATTTTTTAAAATATAAGGAGGTCCCTGAAACTAGAAAGTGTGAGAACCACTTGCCTAATGACATCATTCAAAAAATGTTTCTTTCTCTTTTAGTAGCTGCTAAAATATTCTAATCCTTAGCCTATACAGATATTTAACCCTCACCTGCTGTCCATTTCGGATAAAAGTTCCAAACCAAGTGCGGACTTTCGCATTTGTTCCAAGAAGCAAACCACTTACAAAACAAACCAAGTCACTCACTCCATCCTCACAAGCTTCATTTTTAGTATGATCCAATGTCAAAGCCACACCAAGGCCTGGCAAGTGACATTCTTCCACCTAGCACAGCAAAGAAAACAAACTGAATTCAGTATCATAAGCAAAAAGGGCAAGGATGCTCCAAATCTAAAGTGTCTAAAGTTTAGAGGAAGAAACCCTACAAAACATAAAAACCCAGAGAGAAAGGTAACATATCCAGTATATAAATAAAATTCCCAACCTCTACAGGACTCTAAAACCATCTTGAGAAGAGTTATTGGACCTTTGTCTAATAAAACACAGGATCGCTTACCACCATGCCTCGGACCTTGAGGGCCTGAGAAGGATTCATTTTACACAAGAAGCGTAAGGCATCTGTCCTGCGCCTTCCTCCAAGACTTTCTTCATCTTGTCGTTCTCCATTTTTTATCAGGCCCCTACAAACTAACATGATAGAAACCATCTTCTTCAGCCTTGAGAATTAATTGTTTATGACGATTTGACACGACAGAAGAAAAGGATCAGGGTATTTGAAAGCACAACAACAGAAATCGGCCAAAATGAAGCAAAAAATGAAAAGAGACTTAAAAAAGAATAGTAACCTCCAGGACAATATTACACACTCAAACACACTTGCAATTACAGTCCCAGAGAGATAAAGAAAGTAGAAGACAAAAATACATTTGAGGGTCAGGGGCAGTGGCTCACACCAATAATCCCAGCACTTTGGGAGGTCGAGGGGGGCGGATCACCTGAGGTCAGGAGTTCGAGACTAGCCTGGCCAACATGGTGAAACCCCCATCTCTACTCAAAATACAAAAATTAGCTGGGAGTGGTGGTGGGCACCTGTAATCCGAGCTACTCAGGAAGCTAAGGCAGGAGAATCACTTGAACCAGGAGGTAGAGGTTGCGGTGAGCCCAGATCGTGTCATTACATTCCAGCCTGGGACGACAAGAGCAAAACTCCGTCTCAAATAAATTAATTAATTAATTAATTTGAAGAAAGTTTCCCAAGTTGAATGAAAACTCTAAACCTAGTTCAATGAGCCCTAGATGAGACAAATGCAAAGAAAATCATACCAAGAAACATCATACATCAACTTTCTGAAACGAGTAATAAAAAGAAAATCTTAAAAGTAATCAGGGCCAGGCACAGTGGCTCACGTCTGTAATCCCAGCACTTTGGGAGGCCGAGGTGGGTGGATCACGAGATCAAGAGTTCGAGACAAGCCTGGCCAATATGGTGAAACCCCATCTCTACTTAAAATACAAAAATTAGCTGGGCGTGGTGATGTGCACCTGTAGTCCCAGCTGCTCAGGAGGCTAAGGCAGGAGAATCACTTGAACCCGGGAGGTGGAAATTGCAGTGAGCTGAGATCACACCACTGCACTTCAGCCTGGGCAACGCAGCAAGACTCCATCTCCAAAAAAAAGAAAAAGTAACTAGAGCAGAGGATAGGCGTATCACCTGAGGTCAGGAGTTCGAGATCAACCTAGCCATCATAGTGAAACCCATCTCTATTAAAAATACAAAATTAGCCAGGCATGGGGGCATACGCCTATAGTCCCAGCTACCCAGGAGGCTGAGGAAGGAGAATCGCTTTAACCCCAGGGTAAGTGGAGGTTGCTGCAAGCCCACACTCGTGCCACTGCCCTCCAGCCTGGGCAACAGAGCAAGACTCCGTCTCCCAAAAAAAAAAAAAAGGAGCCAGAAGAAATTAAAAAAAAAAAAAAAAAAAGTAGCCAGAGGGAAAAAGAAACTTTACAGAGGAATAAAGATAAAATTTACTGCAGAAAAGAGAATGACATCTTTGGTTTTTGTTTTTGTTTTTTCCTAGAAATGGGATCCTGCTTTCTTGCTTTGCCACCATACTAGTCTCAATCTCCTGGCTTCAAACAATCCTCCTGTTTTGGCCTCCCAAAGTACTGGGATTACAGGTGTGAGCCACACACCCAGTCAGAATGACATCTTTAAATAGCTAAAAGATGATGCCAACCTAAAATTTTATACCCTTTGAAAATATATTTTTCCAGACCAAAAAAGCTGGTAAAATTTGTTGCCAACAAACCCACACTACAAAAAATCAGGGAAATTCTTCAAGTTAAGGAGAAATTATATCAGACGGAAATGTGGAACTACAGAAAGGAATTAAGAGCACCAAAAATGGTAAATATGTGGATAAATAGTATTTTCCCCTATATTTTTAGTCTTTATAATTAACTGTTAAAGCAAAAGTAGTAACAATATGCTCTAAGGTTTATAATTCACATAAAAGTAAAATCTATGACAACAACGGCACAAAGTACAAGAGGAAAAAGAAAATAAATAGAAAACAAATAACAAGAAGATTCAAACCTAACCACTATAATAATCATATTTAAATGGTCTATGTATACAGTCTAAACACTCCAATTAAAAGACAAAGACTGTCACTAGATTAAAAAAAATCAAGACCAAACCATACTTGTCCACAAGAAATCCATCTTAAGATATGGATAGATTAAAGAGATGAAGAAATACATACATCATGGAAAAACTAATTATAAGAAAGATGACATGGCTGTATTATTCAGACAAAGTAGAGTTCAAAAGAAGGAATATGAGGAAGAATAAAGAAGTCTATTTTGTCAGGCCTGTAATCCCAGCACTTAAGGAGGCTGCGGCAGGTGGACCACTGTAGCCCAGGAGTCTGAGATCAGCATGGGTAATATGGCAAAACCCCATATCCACAAAAATACAAAAAATTACCTGGGCGCGCCAGGCGCATGGCTCACGCCTGTAATCCCAGCACTTTAGGAAGTCGAGGAGGGCGGATCATGAGGTCAGGAGATCGAGACCATCCTGGCTAACACGGTGAAACGCCGTCTCTACTAAAAATACAAAAAAATTAGCCGGGTGTGGTGGCGGGCACCTATAGTCCCAGCTACTCGGGAGACGGAGCTTGCAGTGAGCCGAGATCGCGCCACTGCATGAACACAGGCTGGGCGACAGAGCGAGACTCCGTCCCAAAAAGAAAAAAAAAAATTAGCTGGGTGCAGTGGTACGCGCTGGTAGTCCCAGCCACTCAAGAGGTTGAGGCTGAAGGATCACTTGAGCCTGGAATATCAATGCTGCAGTGAATCATGACTGCACCACTGCACATCAGCCTGCGTGACAGAGCGAGACACTAACTTAAAAAAACAGCGTATTTTGGAGGTTAAAAATCTTTACAAAGGGGCCAAGCACAGTGGCTCATGCCTGTAATCCCAACAGTCTGGGAGGCCAAGGCGGACAGATCTCTTGAGGTCAGGAGTTCAAGACCAGCCTGGCCAACATGGTGAAACCCCGTCTCTACTAAAAATACAAAAATTAGCCAGGCGCGATGGCTCACGCCTATAATCCCAGCACTTTGGGAGGCCAAGGTTCACAAGGTCAGGAGATCAAGACCATCCTGGCTAACAGAGTGAAACCCCGTCTCTACTAAAAATACAAAAAATTCGCCGGGCGTGGTGACAGGTGCCTGTAGTCCCAGCTTCTCGGGAGGCTGAGGCAGGAAAATTGCTTGAACCCGGGAGGCAGGGGTTGCAGTGAGCCAAGATTGCACCACTGCAATCCAGCATGGGCAACAGAGCGAGACTCCGTCTCTATATAAATAAATAAATACATACATACATACATACATACATACATACATACATACATACAGAAAAGCCGGGCGTGGTGGCGCATGCCTGTAATCCCAGGTACTTGGGAGGCTGATGCAGGAGAATCGCTTAAACCCAAGAGGCAGAGAGCCGAGATTACGTCACTTCACTCCAGCCTGGGAAACAGAGTGAAATTCTGTCTCCAAAAAAAAAAAAAAAAGCTGGGCACGGTGGTTCACACCTGTAATCCCAGCACTTTGGGAGGCCGAGGCGGGTGGATCACAAGGTCAGGAGATCAAGACCATCCTGGCTAACACACTGAAACCCCGCCTCTACTAAAAAAAATACAAAAAATTAGCCAGGCAGGGTGGCCGGCGCCTGTAGTCCCAGCTACTCCGGAGGTTGAGGCAGGAGAATGGCATGAACCCTGGAGGCGGAACTTGCAGTAAGCTGAGATCACGCCACTGCACTCCAGCCTAGGTGACAGAGCAAGACTCCGTCTCAAGAAAAAAAAAAAAAAAAAAAAGAAAAAAATCGTATATGACACAAACAAATGGAAAACCATTCCAAGCTCATGGATTGGAAGAATCAGTATCTTTAAAATGGCCATATTGCCCAAAGCAATCTACAGATTCAACACTCTTCATATCAAACTACCAACATGATTTTCCACAAAATTAGAAAAAACTATCCTAAAGTTCATATAGCAAAAAAGAGCCTGAATAGCCAAAGTGATCCTAACAAAGCCAGAAGCATCACATTACCTAACTTCAAACTATACTACAGGGCTACAGTAAACAAAACAACATGGCACTAGTATAAAAACAGACACACAGGCCGGGCACGGTGGCTAACGCCTGTTACCTCAGTACTTTGGTAGGCCAAGGCAGGCGGATAACGAGGTCGGGAGATCGAGACCATCCTGGCTAACACAGTGAAACCCTGTCTCTACTAAAAATACAAAAAATTAGCCAGGTGTGGTGGTGGGCACCTTTAGTCCCAGCTACTTAGGAGGCTGAGGCAGGAGAATGGCGTGAACCTGGCAGGCAGAGCTGCAGTGAGCCAAGATCGCACCTCTGCATTCCAGTCTGGGCAACAGAGTGAGACTCCGTCTCAAAAAATAAATAAATAAATAAAAATAAAAATAAAAAAATAAAAACAGACACACAGACCAATGCAACAGAATAGAGAACCCAGAAATAAAGCCATACACCTACAATCATCTGATCTTCAACAAAGTTGACAAAAATAAGTGACAGGGAAAGGACTCCCTATTTAACAAATGGTGTTGGGATAGCTGGCGAGCCATATGCAGAAGAATGAAACTAGACCCCTATCTTTTATCATATACAAAAATTAACTCAAGTTGGATTAAAGATTTAGATGTAAAACCTCAAACGATAAAAATCCTAGAAGAAAAGCTAGGAAATACCATTCTGGACACTGGCCTTGGCAAAGAGTCTGTAACTAAGTCCTGAAAAACAATTGCAATGAAAACAAAAATTGACAAGTGTGACTTACTTAAATTAAAGATATTCTGCTCGCAAAAGAAATAATCTACAGAATGGAAGAAAATATTCACAAAAATGCATCTGACAAAGGCCTAATATACAGAATCTATAAGGACATAAACAATTCAACAAGCAAAACACCACCCCATTAAAAGTGAGGAAAGGGTCGGGCGCGGTGGCTCAAGCCTGTAATCCCAGCACTTGGGGAGGCCGAGACGGGCGGATCACGAGGTCAGGAGATCGAGACCATCCTGGCTAACATGGTGAAACCCCGTCTCCACTAAAAAAATACAAAAAACTAGCCGGGCGAGGTGGCGGGCGCCTGTAGTCCCAGCTACTCGGGAGGCTGAGGCAGGAGAATGGCGTAAACCCAGGAGGGGGAGCTTGCAGTGAGCTGAGATCCGGCCACTGCACTCCAGCCTGGGCAATAGAGCGAGACTCCGTCTCAAAAAAAAAAAAAAAAAAGTGAGGAAAGGACATTAACAGATACTTCTCAAAAGAAGACATACAAGCAACCAAAAAACATGAAAAAAATGCTGCATATCACTAATCATCAGAGAAACACAGCTCAAAACCATCATGAAATGCCATCTCACACCAGTGAGAATGGCTATAAAAAAGTCAAAAAATAATAGGTGCTAGCGAGGCTGTGGAGAAAAGAGAAGACTTACACATTGTTGGTGGGAATGTAAATTAGTTCAGCCACTGTGGAAAGCAGTTTGGGGTTTTCTTGAAGAACTTAAAACAGAACTACCATTCGACCCAGCAATCTCACTGCTGGATATATACTCAAAGGACAACAAATTGTTCTACCAAAGACACATGTGCTTGTATGTTCGCCCCAATACTATTCACAATAGCAAAGACATGGAATCAACCTAGGTGCCCATCAACAATGGATTAAATAAAATGTACATATATACCATGAAATACTATGCAGCCATTAAAAAGAATGAAATCATGTCCTTTGCAGCAACAAGGATAAAGCTGGAAGCCATCCCATCCTAAGCAAATTAACACAGAAATAGAAAACCAAATACCACATGTTCTCACTATAAGTGGGAGCTAAACACTGGGTACACATGGACATAAAGATGGGAACAATGGATACCGGTGGGGAGGAAGAAAGGGGACAAGGGCTGAGAAACTACCTATTGGGTACTATGCTCATAACCTGGGTGACGGGATCATTCAAACCCCAAACCTCAGTATCATACAATATACCCACGTAACAAACCTGCACATGTACCCCCATGAATCTAAAATAAAACTTGCAATTTTTTAAAAAAGAAAAATTAAAACAAAGGTGACAACAAATTGAATAATATGTAAATAATGTTTAGAAAGGGGGATATAACTATAAATGTGAAAACTAAGAAGATCAAATCTGACTTGGGGAAAAAAGTATATTTTATAATGAAATAAAGGCTCAATTCATCATAAAGATATAATCATACTAAATGCATACAAACCCAACAGAAGAGCTTCGAAATACATGAAGCAAAAACTGACAGAACAAAAAGAAGAAATAGGCAAATCTACAATTATGTCCAGAGACATCAAAACTCCTCTCTCAGTAATTGATAGAATAAGCTGACAAAAAATCGGCAAGGACACAGTTTACAAAGAACTTTTACATATCATTTGATATTCAATAAATCTCTTAGAAAAGTCAGGGAACTATTACACTATCAGTATCTCCATTTTACAGATGAGAAGTATTTTAGTTTATTTGTTTGTTTGTTTGTTTAAGACAGAGGCTGGAGTGCAGTGGCACATATCGGCACACTGCAACCTCCACCTCCCAGATTGAAGCAATTCTCCTGCCTCAGCCTCCCGAGTAGCTGGGATTACAGGCACCCACCACCATGCCTAGTTAATTTTTTTATTTTTAGTAGAGACGGGGTTTCACTATGTTGGCCAGGCTGGTTTCAAACTCCTGGCCTCAACTGATGCACCCACCTTGGCCTCACAAAGTGCTGGGATTACAGGCATGAGCCACCGTGCCCAGCCAGATGAGAAGAATTTTGATAGAGTTCACACAATAAGTGAATGACAAAATCAGGAATTATAACTCCAGATCCAGTGCTTTTTCCTCTCAGGCTCCTAATTCACAAACTACCTTGCTCAACAAAATGTTTTTATTTTCATATCACTCATACCCAAACAACAACCTTCAATCACTGTAAGTTTTAAATAGCGGTGAAGCCGGGTGCGGCGGCTCAAGCCTGTAATCCCAGCACTTTAGGAGGCCGATTGGGGCGGATCACGAGATCAGGAGATGGAGACCATCCTGGCTAACACGGTGAAACCCCGTCTCTACTAAAAAAATACAAAAAAATTAGCCGGGCGAGGTGGCAGGTGCCTGTAGTCCCAGCTACTCAGGAGGCTGAGGCAGGAGAATGGCGTGAACCTGGGAGGCGGAGCTTACAGTGAGCTGAGATCAGGCCACTGCACTCCAGTCTGGGCAACAGAGCGAGACTCCGTCTAAAAAAAAAATTAAAATTAAAATTAAAATTAAATTAAATAGAGGTGAAAAAATTTAGTCGATTTTTCTCAATTTCTACTTTATACTTCTCTGCAAACTGACAGCAGTAAGGCTAAAAAAGAAAGGTCTGATTCCTAGCATTTCTCATTATACATATCCCCTATTGCTCTCTTGATATTTCACAGATACATGTCTCTTCTTTGATCCCTGATTATAGATATTATATATTCTAGTTCCTTGGGCTGTTTTTTTTTTATTTTTAAGACGGAGTCTTGCTCTATCGCCCAGGCTGGAGTGCAGTGGCACGATCTCAGCTCACTGCAACCTCCGCCTCCCGGGTTCGCTCCATTCTCCTGCCTCAGCCTCCCAAGTAGCTGGGACTACAGGCACCTGCCTCCATGCCCAGCTAATTTTTTGTATTTTTTTTTTAGTAGAGACAGGTTTCACCATGTTAGCCAGGATGGTCTTGATCTCCTGACCTTGTGATCCACCCGCCTCGGCCTCCCAAAGCGCTGGGATTACAGGCGTGAGCCACCATGCCCGACGCTGTTCCTTGGTATTTTGTATTGTGGTATTACAGCATTGGTGACTAATGGCATAAAAAATTTTTCTTTGCTACACTGTTTTTTTTTTTTTTTTTGAGATGGAGTCTCGCTCTGTCGCCCAGGCTGGAGTGCAGTGGTGCAATCTCGGCTCACTGCAACCTCTGCCTCCTGGGTTCCAGCGATTCTTCTGCCTCAGCGTCCCCAGTAGTAGCTGGGACTACAGGCGCCCACCACCACATCCGGCTAATTTTTTTATTTTTAGTAGAGATGGGGTTCCACCATATTGGCCAGGCTGGTCTCAAACTTCTGACCTTGGGATCTGCCCGCCTCAGCCTCCCAAAGTGCTGGGATTACAGGCGTGAGCCACCAAGCCCAGCCTGATCTTTAACCTCAATATAGTTTGTGAACTCATTATTTCTTAATAAATACAAACTTTCAAAAGATACAATCTCAAATAAAATCCCATTAATGTTTCTTCTTAGGTCAACAAAATAGGTCCTGTACATGTCCAAGCAAATCTTTTCAATATCCCATATTAAAACCATATTTACCTTCATTAAAACTATCAGGAACATTGGCCACCAAGAGACACAAGAACCAGGCACCATTTCTAACATGCAGCAAAGCTTCAGCTACATCAACTATAGGGAGCAAGGAAGGGAGCTCTACAAGAAAACAAAGTTAGTGTTAGTCTTTGTTAACAGGTGCACTCCACCACACTCAGCTCATTTTTTTTTAATTTTTTTGTGGAGACTGAATCTCACTGTGCTGCCCATGTGGGTCTCAAACTTTGGCCTTGAGCGATCCTCCAGCTTCAGCCTCCCAAAGTGCTAAGATTACAGGCATAAGCCACCACGCCTGGCCCCAGTGTTAGAGTGATATTTCTTTTTTTTTCCTTTGAGACAGGGTCTTGCTCTGCTGCCCAGGCTAGAGTACAGTGGTGTGATTATAGCTCACTACAGCCTCAACCTCCTGGGCTCAAGCAATCCTCCTGCCTCAGCCTCCTAAACTCCTAGAATTACAGGCATGAGCCACCATGCCCAGCCAAGAGTGACATTTCATTGCATTATTAAATATCTTTTGACATTTCACAAATGTCATCTAAAATAAAGTACCTTCTTCTCATAGTCTAAAACTAAGCTGTCCAGTAGGACACCCACTAGCAACATAAAGATACTTACATTAAAAACAGTTCAGTTCCTCAATCACACTAGCCACATTTCAAGTAATCCATAGCCACAAAGAACACTGGATAGCACAGCATAGAACAGTACAGGAAATTTTATTTTATAGAACTGGTCTAAAGAGTTATTTTCACGAAAATCTTATTTACTTTTTTTTTTTTTTTGCAACGAAGTCTCGCTCTTGTCCCCCAGGCTGGAGTGCAATGGCGCAATCTCGGCTCACTGCAACCTCCACTTCTGGAGTTCAAGTGATCCTCCTGCCTCAGCCTCCCAAGTACCTGCGATTACAGGTGCCTGCCACCACACCTGGCTAATTTTTGTATTTTTAGTAGAGATGGGGTTTCACCCTGTTGACCAGGCTGGTCTCGAACTCCTAACCTCAGGTGATCCGCCCACCTTGGCCTCCCAAAGTGCTGGGATTACAGGTGTGAGCCACCACACCCAGCCTCCTTTTTTTTTTTTTTTTTTTTTTTTAAGAAAAGGTCTCAGCCAGGCACAGTGGCTTATGCCTATAATCCCAGCACTTTGGGAAGCTGAGGCGGGCAGATCACAAGGTTAAGAATTTGAGACCAGCCTGGCCAACATGGTGAAACCTTGTCGCTACCAAAAATACAAAATTAGCTGGACATGGTGGCGCATGCCTGTAATCCCAGCTACTCGGGAGGCTGAGGCAGGAGAATCGCTTGAACCCCAGAGGCAGAGGTTGCAGTGAGCTAAGACCACATCACTGCACTCCAGCCTGGGTGACAGAGTGAGACTCCATCTCAAAAAAAAGACAAAGTCTCACTCTGGACAGAGTGCAATGGCACAATCATGGCCCACTACAGCCTCAATCTCCCAGGCTCAAGCCATCCTCCTGCCTCAGCTTCCCATTCAGCTGGGACTACAGGTATATACACCACCACACCAGGCTAATTTTTTTCATTTTTGTAGAGATAAGGTCTCACTATGTTGCCCAGACTGGTCTTGAACTCCTGAGCTCAAATGATCCTCCTGCTTTGGCCTCCCAAAGTGCTGGGATTACAGGCATGAGCGACAGCCTTCTTTACATTTTTCTGTTCTCTTTTATTTCTATCATTCACACCTATTATATAGAATCTGGAAAATACAAAAAGGTACAAAGAAGAAAATTAAAATCTGCTCTAATCCCATCATTCAAAGTTAATATAAAATGTTTTCACAGGCCTGTAGTCCCAGTTATTCAGAAGGCTGAAGTAGGAGGATCCCTTGAGTCCGGGAATTCAAGGCTGCAGTGGGCTACGATCCTGCCACTGTACTCCAGCCTGAGCAACAGAGCAAGACTCTGTCTCTAAAAAAAAATAAGTATTTTATTTTAATTCACCAAGGGTATTGTTCTTGCTTTAACTTTTAACAAAACTGGGATTATATTCTACTTAACACTTTGCCCTTTGCTTTTCTTACTTAACATATTGTAAATATTTTCCAAAATCATTAACGAGCATTAAAATCATTAAATCAAAGATACCATGTTAATGTCTGCATGTCACACTATGAAAATAATATAATTTACTGAATCATTGTCTAACTATTAGTCACTTTTGACTTAAACTCATATAAGGTATTTGTTATATGATCCCTAAAATAATATAGCATAGCAGGCTAAGAAGTTACACAGTATTCTTTAACAAGAAACTATATATGAACCGCATCTTAGCACTCAGTACAGTACCTGCTTGTAAAATACAAAGTACGTCTGCAGCTTCCTCCAAATAAACTGGACTCTCAAAAAGTTCAGAAGACTTGAAAAAAAATTCTCCATTGGACTCAGACACCTTAAAAAAGAAAACATATATATATAAACTTTATTGATTTCAGATAATTAAATCCCTATTTTTATAATTATTTCTTGAGCTCACAGATTATCTCTTAATGTATCACTAATATACCACAGCAGAATATGAAGTATTCAATCAATTTCAACCAATATAACCACACACAGCAGTCGTTAATTATTATTCATATATAGCAATATCAATCTCAAGAACTGATTTCTTTCTAAATATTTGGAGACAACTGGAATTAAAGGACAAGGCAAGCCAAAGAAATGAACTACAAATCCAGCCTACATAAACTGCTTTAAAAAAGCCAAAAACAGGCCGGGCGCGGTGGCTCACGCCTGTAATCCCAGCACTTTGGGAGGCCGAGACGGGCGGATCACGAGGTCAGGAGATTGAGACCATCCTGGCTAACATGGTGAAACTCCGTCTCTACTAAAAAAACACAAAAATTAGCCGGGTGAGGTGGCGGGCGCCTGTAGTCCCAGCTATACGGGAGGCTGAGGCAGGCGAATGGCTTGAACCTGGGAGGCAGAGCTTGCAGTGAATGGAGATCCCACCACTGCACTCCAGCCCGGGCGACAGAGCAAGACTCCGCCTCAAAAAAAAAAAAAAAAAAAGTCAAACACTGTCACCCTAAAGCAGTTTAACAAATATAAATTCATGGCCAGGTGTGGTGGCTCACACTTGTAACCCCAGCACTTTGGGAGACCAAGATGGGTGGATCAGCTGAGGTCAGGAGTTCGAGACCAGCCTGGTCAACATGGTGAAACCCTGTCTCTACTAAAAATACAAAAATTAGGACAGGCGCAGTGGTTCACGCCTGTAATCCCAGCACTTTGGGAGGCCGAGGTGGGCAGATCACAAGGTCAGGAGATCGAGACCATCCTGGCTAACACTGTAAACCCCGTCTCTACTAAAAATACAAAAAATTAGCCAGGCGTGGTGGTGGGTACCTGTAGTACCAGCTACTTGGGAGGTTGAGGCAGGAGAATCGCTTGAACCCAGGAGGCAGAGGTTGCAGTGAGTAAGATCACGCCATTGCACTCCAGCCTGGGCAATAAGAGCAAAACTCCGTCTCAAAAAAACAAACAAACAAAAATAAATAAATAAGGGGCAGAAGGCGGAGCAAGATGGCCGAATAGGAACAGCTCCAGTCTCCAACTCCCAGCACGAGCGACACAGAACACCGGTGATTTCTGCATTTTCAACTGAGGTACTGGGGTCATCTCACTAGGGAGTGCCGGACAATCGGTGCTGGTCAGCTGCTGCAGCCCGACCAGCGAGAGATGAAGCAGGGTGAGGCATTGCCTCACCTGGGAAGTGCAAGGGGGAAGGGAATCCCTTTTCCTAGCCAGGGGAACTGAGACACACAACACCTGGAAGATCGGTTAACTCCCACCCCAATACTGCGCTTTAAGCAAACGGGCACACCAGGAGATTATAACCCACACCTGGCCGGGAGGTTCCCACGCCCACGGAGCCTCCCTCATTGCTAGCACAGCAGTCTGCGATCTAACCACAAGGCAGCAGCGAGGCTGGGGGAGGGGCGCCCGCCATTGCTGAGGCTTAAGTAGGTAAACAAAGCCGCTGGGAAGCTCGAACTGGGTGGAGCTCACAGCAGCTCAAGGAAACCTGCCTGTCTCTGTAGACTCCACCTCTGGGGACAGGGCTCAGCTAAACAACAACAACAAAAAAAGCAGCAGAAACCTTTGCAGACACAAACGACTCTGTATGACAGCTTTGAAGAGAGCAGTGGATCTCCCAACACAGAGGCTGAGATCTGAGAAGGGACAGACTGCCTGCTCAAGTGGATCCCTGACCCCTGAGTAGCCTACCTGGGAGACATCCCCCACTAGGGGCAGTCTGACACCCCACACCTCACAGGGTGGAGTACACCCCTAAGAGGAAGCTTCCAAAGTAAGAATCAGACAGGTACACTTGCTGTTCAGCAATATTCTATCTTCTGCAACCTCTGCTGCTGATACCCAAGCAAACAGGGTCTGGAGTGGACCTCAAGCAATCTCCAACAGACCTACAGCTGAGGGTCCTGACTGTTAGAAAGGAAACTATCAAACAGGAAGGACACCTATACCAAAACCCCATCAGTACGTCACCATCATCATAGACCAGAGGCAGATAAAACCACAAAGATGGGGAAAAAGCAGGGCAGAAAAGCTGGAAATTCAAAAAATAAGAGCGCATCTCCCCCTGCAAAGGAGCGCAGCTCATCGCCAGCAACGGATCGAAGCTGGTCAGAGAATGACTTTGACGAGATGAGAGAAGAAGGCTTCAGTCCATCAAACTTCTGAGAGCTAAAGGAGGAATTACGTACTCAGTGCAAAGAAACTAAAAATCTTGAAAAAAGAGTGGAAGAATTGATAGCTAGAATAATTAATGCAGAGAAGGTCATAAACGAAATGACAGAGATGAAAACCATGACACGAGAAATATGTGACAAAAGCACAAGCTTCAGTAACCAACTCGATCAACTGGAAGAAAGAGTATCAGCGATTGAGGATCAAATGAATGAAATGAAGCGAGAAGAGAAACCAAAAGAAAAAAGAAGAAAAAGAAATGAACAAAGCCTGCAAGAAGTATGGGATTATGTAAAAAGACCAAATCTACGTCTGATTGGGGTGCCTGAAAGTGAGGGGGAAAATGGAACCAAGTTGGAAAACACTCTTCAGGATATCATCCAGGAGAACTTCCCCAAACTAGTAGGGCAGGCCAACATTCAAATTCAGGAAATACAGAGAATGCCACAAAGATACTCCTCGAGAAGAGCAACTCCAAGACACATAATTGCCAGATTCACCAAAGTTGAAATGAAGGAAAAAATCTTAAGGGCAGCCAGAGAGAAAGGTCGGGTTACCCACAAAGGGAAGCCCATCAGACTAACAGCAGATCTCTCGGCAGAAACTCTACAAGCCTGAAGAGAGTGGGGGCCAATATTCAACGTTCTTAAAGAAAAGAATTTTAAACCCAGAATTTCATTTCCAGCCAAACTAAGTTTCATAAGTGAAGGAGAAATAAAATCCTTTACAGATAAGCAAATGCTTAGAGATTCTGTCACCACCAGGCCAGCCTTACAAGAGACCCTGAAGGAAGCCCTAAACATGGAAAGGAACAACCGCTACCAGCCATTGCAAAAACATGCCAAAATGTAAAGACCATCGAGGCTAGGAAGAAACTGCATCAAATAACGAGCAAAATAACCAGTTAATATCATAATGGCAGGATCAAGTTCACACATAACAATATTAACCTTAAATGTTAATGGACTAAATGCTCCAATTAAAAGACACAGACTGGCAAACTGGATAAAGAGTCAAGACCCATCAGTCTGCTGTATTCAGGAGACCCATCTCACATGCAGAGACATACATAGGCTCAAAATAAAGGGATGGAGGAAGATCTACCAAGCAAATGGAGAACAAAAACAAGCAGGGGTTGCAATCCTAGTCTCTGATAAAACAGACTTTAAACCATCAAAGATCAAAAGAGACAAAGAAGGCCATTACATAACGGTAAAGGGATCAATTCAACAGGAAGAGCTAACTATCCTAAATATATATGCACCCAATACAGGAGCACCCAGATTCATAAAGCAAGTCCTTAGAGACTTACAAAGAGACTTAGACTCCCATACAATAAAAATGGGAGACTTCAACACTCCACTGTCAACATTAGACAGATCAACAAGACAGAAAGTTAACAAGGATATCCAGGAATTGAACTCATCTCTGCACCAAGCAGACCTAATAGATATCTATGGAACTCTCCACCCCAAATCAACAGAATATACATTGTTCTCAGCACCACATCGCACTTATTCCAAAATTGACCACATAATTGGAAGTAAAGCACTCCTCAGCAAATGTAAAAGAACAGAAATTATAACAAACTGTCTGTCAGACCACAGTGCAATCAAACTAGAACTCAGGACTAAGCAACTCAATCAAAACCGCTCAACTACATGGAAACTGAACAACCTGCTCCTGAATGACTACTGGATACATAATGAAATGAAGGCAGAAATAAAGATGTTCTTTGAAACCAATGAGAACAAAGATACAACATACCAGAATCTCTGGGACACATTTAAAGCACTGTGTAGAGGGAAATTTATAGCACTAAATGCCCACAAGAGAAAGTTGGAAAGATCTAAAATTGACACTCTAACATCACAATTAAAAGAACTAGAGAGGCAAGAGCAAACACATTCAAAAGCTAGCAGAAGGCAAGAAATAACTAATCAGAGCAGAACTGAAGGAGAGAGAGACACAAAAAACCCTCCAAAAAATCAATGAATCCAGGAGTTGGTTTTTTGAAAAGATCAACAAAATTGACAGACTGCTAGCAAGACTAATAAAGAAGAAAAGAGAAAGGAATCAAATAGATGTAATAAAAAATGATAAAGGGGATATCACCACCGACCCCACAGAAATACAAACTACCATCAGAGAATACTATAAACACCTCTATGCAAATAAACCAAAAAATCTAGAAGAAATGGATAATTTCCTGGACACTTACACTCTTCCAAGACTAAACCAGGAAGAAGTTGAATCCCTGAATAGACCAATAGTAGGCTCTGAAATTGAGGCAATAATTAATAGCCTACCAACCAAAAAAAGTCCAGGACCAGATGGATTCACAGCTGAATTCTACCAGAGGTACAAGGAGGAGCTGGTACCATTCCTTCTGAAACTATTCCAATCAATAGAAAAAGAGGGACTCCTCCCTAACTCATTTTATGAGGCCAACATCATCCTGATACCAAAGCCTGGCAGAGACACAACAAAAAAAGAGAATTTTAGACCAATATCCCTGATGAACATCGATGCAAAAATCCTCAATAAAATACTGGCAAACCGGATTCAGCAGCACATCAAAAAGCTTATCCACCATGATCAAGTGGGCTTTATCCCTGGGATGCAAGGCTGGTTCAACATTCACAAATCAATAAACATAATCCAGCATATAAACAGAACCAAAGACAAGAACCACATGATTATCTCAATAGATGCAGAAAAGGCTTTTGACAAAATTCAACAGCCCTTCATGCTAAAAACGCTCAATAAATTCGGTATTGATGGAACGTACCTCAAAATAATAAGAGCTATTTATGACAAACCCACAGCCAATATCATACTGAATGGGCAAAAACTGGAAAAAGTCCCTTTGAAAACTGGCACAAGACAGGGATGCCCTCTCTCACCACTCCTATTCAACACAGTGTTGGAAGTTCTGGCTAGGGCAATCAGGCAAGAGAAAGAAATAAAGGGTATTCAGTTAGGAAAAGAAGAAGTCAAACTGTCCCTGTTTGCAGATGACATGATTGTATATTTAGAAAACCCCATCGTCTCAGCCCAAAATCTCCTTAAGCTATAAGCAACTTCAGCAAAGTCTCAGGATACAAAATTAATGTGCAAAAATCACAAGCATTCTTATACACCAGTAACAGACAAACAGCCAGCCAAATCATGAATGAACTTCCATTCACAATTGCTTCAACGAGAATAAAATACCTAGGAATCCAACATACAAGGGATGTGAAGGACCTCTTCAAGGAGAACTACAAACCAGTGCTCAGTGAAATAAAAGAGGACACAAACAAATGGAAGAACATACCATGCTCATGGATAGGAAGAATCAATATCGTGAAAATGGCCATACTGCCCAAAGTTATTTACAGATTCAATGCCTTCCCCATCAAGCTACCAATGAGTTTCTTCACAGAATTGGAAAAAACTGCTTTAAAGTTCATATGGAACCAAAAAAGAGCCCGCATTGCCAAGACAATCCTAAGTCAAAAGAACAAAGCTGGAGGCATCACGCTACCTGACTTCAAACTATACTACAAGGCTACAGGAATCAAAACAGCATGGTACTGGTACCAAAACAGAGCTATAGACCAATGGAACAGAACAGAGTCCTCAGAAATAATACCACACATCTACAGCCATCTCATCTTTGACAAACCTGAGAGAAACAAGAAATGGGGAAAGGATTCCCTATTTAATAAATGGTGCTGGGAAAATTGGCTAGCCATAAGTAGAAAGCTGAAACTGGATCCTTTCCTTACTCCTTATACGAAAATTAATTCAAGATGGATTAGAGACTTAAATGTTAGACCTAATACCATAAAAACCCTAGAAGAAAACCCAGGTAGTACCATTCAGGACATAGGCATGGGCAAGGACTTCATGTCTAAAACACCAAAAGCAACGGCAGCAAAAGCCAAAATTGACAAATGGGATCTAATTAAACTAAAGAGCTTCTGCACAGCAAAAGAAACTACCATCAGAGTGAACAGGCAACCTACAGAATGGGAGAACATTTTTGCAATCTACTCATCTGACAAAGGGCTAATATCCAGAATCTACAAAGAACTCAAACAAATTTACAAGAAAAAAACAAACAACCCCATCAAAAAGTGGGCAAAGGATATGAACAGACATTTCTCAAAAGAAGACATTCATACAGCCAACAGACACATGAAAAAATGCTCATCATCACTCGCCATCAGAGAAATGCAAATCAAAACCACAATGAGATACCATCTCACACCAGTTAGAATGGCAATCATTAAAAAGTCAGGAAACAACAGGTGCTGGAGAGGATGTGCAGAAATAGGAACACTTTTACACTGTTGGTGGGATTGTAAACTAGTTCAACCATTATGGAAAACAGTATGGCGATTCCTCAAGGATCTAGAACTAGATGTACCATATGACCCAGCCATCCCACTACTGGGTATATACCTAAAGGATTATAAATCATGCTGCTATAAAGACACATGCACATGTATGTTTATTGCGGCACTATTCACAATAGCAAAGACTTGGAATCAACCCAAATGTCCATCTGTGACAGACTGGATTAAGAACATGTGGCACATATACACCATGGAATACTATGCAGCCATAAAAAATGATGAGTTTGCATCCTTTGTAGGGACATGGATGCAGCTGGAAACCATCATTCTTAGCAAACTATCACAAGAACAGAAAACCAAACACCGCATGTTCTCACTCATAGGTGGGAACCGAACGATGAGATCACTTGGACTCGGGAAAGGGAACATCACACACCGGGGCCTATCATGGGGAGGGGGAAGGAGGAGGGATTGCATTGGGAGTTATACCTGATATAAATGACGAATTGATGGGTGCTGACGAGTTGATGGGTGCAGCACACCAACATGGCACAAGTATACATATGTAACAAACCTGCACGTTATGCACATGTATCCTAGAACTTAAAGTATAATAAAATAAATAAATAAATAAAAGTATCACAATAGTAAAAAAGGAAATTATAATTTGTGATAGAAATTTTAGAAAAAATTTTAACATACCTTAAAAAAAATCTAAAACTCAGAAAAATCCTCTCTACCAATATTTTCTTTTTTTTTTTGAGACGGAGTCTCGCTCTGTCACCCAAGCGGCAGTGCAGTGGTGCGATCTGAGCTCACTCACTGCAAGCTCCACCTCCCGGGTTCACGCCATTCTCCTGCCTCACCCTCCCCAGTAGCTGGACTACAGGCACCCGCCGCCACGCCCAGCTAATTTTTTTTGTATCTTTTTAGTAGACACGGGGTTTCATCGTGTTAGCCAGGATGGTCTCAATCTCCTGACCTCGTGATCCGCCCGCCTCGGCCTCCCAAAGTACTGGGATTACAGGCATGAGCCACTGTGCCCGGCCTCTATAAGTATTTTCTATGGAAACAGAATTTAGTCCTTTTTGTTCACAATTTATAAAACTAAACTTTATTTACCACAAATTAACTGACTCCCCAAAATTGTAACAGTAAATAAAGATCTAATTTAGTGTTTTTGTTTTTGTTTTTTTGTTGTTGTTATTGTTTTTGAGGCAGTTTCACTCTTGTTGCCCAGGCTACAGTGTAATGGTGCAATCTCGGCTCACCACAACCTCCACCTCCCAGGTTCAAGCAATTCTCCTGCCTCAGCCTCCCGAGTAGCTGGGATTATAGGCATGCGTCACCATGCCTGGCAAATTTTGTATTTTTTAGTAGAAACGGGGTTTCTCCATGTTGGTCAGGATGGTCTTGAACTCCCGACCTCAGGTGATCCACCCGCCTCGGCCTCCCAAAGTGCTGGGATTACAGGCATGAGCCACCACGCCCAGCTAATTTAATTATTTATATGATAGACCTTTGACATTCAAAAATTTTAAATTCAGAGTTTCAATTAACCATAATTACCTAAAGGTCTACGACCAAAGTAATCTATAATTTTGCAAAGAAGATAACTTTAATAGCTTTCATTAGTGTAGAGAAGCACTTTGGTCATTTAGTGATTGAGACTAGCCAATCATCCTATATTCAATTCAGCATTGATACTTCCCCCTACTGTCATATATGAGGTTGTTACCGCTCATCCAGTGTCTAAATGAATCACATACATTTTTCAGTTATTCACATTCAGTTATTCAAAATGTTACTTCATTACACTTTATGGGAGAAATTATATCTCATAAAGGTATTATTTGGTCATAAATTTGATAGTCTATACAAGCCTTGAGATAAATCCCTTTCTAAATGTCAAGAAGCCACTGTGTATGGATTCCATACAGAAAAAAAATCCCTCTGATAGAAAATGCAGAACAAGTATAAATGAGAGCAAATAATAATTAGAGAAGGCCTTTAAGGCAGACTTATAACATCCTTTCAGCCTTTCAAAGGAAAACAAATATATAGAAGTAAGAGTAGAGAAGGCCGGGCACAGTGGCCCATGCCTGTAATCCCAACACTTTGGGAGGCTGAGGCGGGTGGATCACCTGAGTTCAGGAGTTCGAGACCAGCCCGGCAAGCCTGGCCAACATGGTGAAACCCCATCTCTGGGCGCAGTGGCTCCAGCCTGTAATCCCAGCACTTTGGGAGGCCGAGATGGGCGGATCACGAGGTCAGGAGATCGAGACCATCCTGGCTAACACGGTGAAACCCTGTCTCTACTAAAAAATACAAAAAAAAAAAAAAAAAAAAAAAAAAAAAAAACTAGCCGGGCGAGGTGGCAGGTGCCTGTACTCCCAGCTACTCGGGAGGCTGAGGCAGGAGAATGGCGTAAACCCGGGAGGCGGAGCTTGCAGTGAGCTGAGATCCGGCCACAGTACTCCAGCCCGGGCGACAGAGCGAGACTCCGCCTCAAAAAAAAAAAAATTAGCCGGGCATGGTGGCGGGTACCTGTAACCCCAGCTACTCAGGAAGCTGACGCAGAAGAACTGCTTGAATCCGGGAGGTGGAGATTGCAGTGAGCCGAGATCACACCACTGCATTCCAGCCTGGGCAATAAGAACAAAACTCCGTCTCCAAAAAAAAAGAACAAAATAAGAGTAGAGGAGAATTCAACCTGCCTGCCTTCTTGCCTCTTTTTCTGTCTACCTCCCTATACACAGACATCAAATCATACATACTTTGAGCTGTGGTTAAAAAAAATGCACCTTGTTCATAATTGCCAACAGTTCACTAAGCACAAGACGCAATCGACGAGGTGAATCACTGTGTTCAAACTCTAACGTCAGTCCATGCTGAAGCTGTGATACCAGGATGCTCTCTCCACTGCCTCCTCCAAGTTTATGCCTAATGAAGTACAAACATGCAACACAATTATGAAAACCCTGATATGAAAATAACTACATAAAAATTATCTTTTATTGAAATAAGCTACAAAAGGATGTATAAAGTGTTCTAAAATGTTCTGTTACTTCTGAAATGCTATTTAGTTTGCCTATGTATTTCAGGGATTCACATCCTATGTATAATAAATACTACACCACATAGGCCAGGCATGGTGGCTCATGCTGGTAATCCCAGCACTTTGGGAGGCCGAGGTGGGCGGATCACAAGGTCAGGAGTTTGAGACCAGCCTGGCCAATGTGGTGAAACCTCGTCTCTACTAATAATACAAAAAAGCCGGGCGTGGTGGCACGTGCCTGTAGTCCCAGCTACTTGGGAGACTGAGACAGAAGAATCGCTTGAACCCAGGAGGTGGAGGTTGCAGTGAGCCAAGATTATGCCACTGCACTCCAGCCTGGGCGACAGGGCGAGACTCCGTCTAAAAAAAAAAACATAAAAATAAAAAATAAATACTCCACCACAACTGACAATTAATACTCACTTCCACTAATGGTGGCTTGCTACTAGATTCACAGTTGCCCGGGAAGGACATAGCATCTGCCCAGAATCTTTGGGAATATCTAAGCTTTAAAAGCCTCTCAAGAGGCTGGGCCCAGTGGCTCACTCTTGTAATCCCAGCACTTTGAGGGACCAAGGCAGGTGGATCACCTGAGGTCAGGAGTTCGAGACCAACCTGGCCAACATGATAAAACCCCGTCTCTTCTAAAAATACAAAAAATTAGCCGGGCGTGGTGGCAGGTGCCTGTAATCCCAGCTACTTGGGAGGCTAAGGCAGGAGGATCACTTGAACCCAGGAGGCTGAGGTTGCAGTGAGCTGAGATCACACCATTGCACTCCAGCCTGGGCAACAAGAGCAAAACTGTGTCTCAAAAAAGAAAAAAAAAAAAAAGCCTCCCAAGTGATTCCAATAAATCCCTCTAACCTAGGGGAAGTTACCCTACCTACTTCCCACTGAAAGTAACTGGCCTAATGAGTTTAGCCCACATACAACAGCACATTGCCAAATTTCTCTAGATAACAGTTTATAACATGGAAGTCAAAAGATTCTGGAATTGTAACTAGAAACAGAAAAGACCTAAGTAAAATGCTCTCCAGAGTTTAGATTCTCGTTCTCTGTTTCCTGGAGAGCTCTGAAAAATATCTGATTCCCTATTCTTTGTCAAATCCAAATCCATATATAATATAACATAACATTACCTAAGCTGTTGTTCTTTGCTGGCATCTTGTTCTAAAGCATGAAAGTCCACAGACAACAATGCGACAATGGAGTTGACAGCTTCCACTCCAGAGAGAAGGCGAAGGATGAGTTTCTTATCCTGAGCCCAGCTTTGGCTCTGGTCAGCAGGTGCACAAAGTGCCATCCGTACCAAGCAGGGCAGGAGAAGTCTTAATTCTGGATCGCTTAAAGATGCCAGGCGAACAACATCCACCTTCTGCATTGCCTCAAAAGCAAAAGGGCTGACAAACTGAAGACTTGTACATTCAGTCATTATTACTGTGTGTTGATCCTAATGGTAAAAATACAAATGAAAGTAGGAGTTTAATTTCCACATATATGAACACCCAACTTTCTAAAAACCTTGAAAAATGTGGTTTATCTTTAATAGGCCCCTATGTTGGCAATGTTCCTGGCACAATCAAGACAAGGCTTCTCTGTCTCCCTAGGTTTTTACTGTCACCTGGAAAATGAGAAAGAAAACAGAGCATATTAATGTCTCTTCCAGCCTCAGGAATCTTCTGCTGTAATACTCATATTTTACAAAGAAGGAAAATGAAGGTCAGAGAGATGAAGTAACAGTCCCAAAGTAGTATTACGAGTTAGAGGCACAATTCAAGGCTGAATCCTCATCTACTAAAATCCCAGTCCAAAACTTTCTCCACTATATCAGTCATATGAGCTCAACAAAATGTAAATAAAAGTAACTGAACGGTCATAGTTAAGTGCTTTCTTTCATACCCCGATAGTTTCAAACGCCTACCCCGATAGACATAAAGAACTATTGGGCTTCTCTTTCTCAACCTCCATGAGTCGGTGGAAAAACTAGCAAATCACTGGGCAGAAGCAATATCAGATTCAAGGCTCTGGAGGCCACAACACTATCCTATGTCCCCTGTGTTACTGGGTAAAAAGCAGATGCGTGGGTGCTATGTGGGAGAGAAAGACGCGTCTCACTACGGCACTTCTCTGTCTCCAGGAATCATCAGACACAAAAAGTAAACAAACAAAAAGGCAGTGAGCACGTAGCCAAAGCCATCCCCTCTCGAGGCCGACCGACTAGCAGCGGCGTGGGTATAAGTCGTGGGTAAAAACTGCTTTGCTTTCAGGGAGGGGCTGCTCTTTTAACAGAGGAGCGGGCTGATTGGAGCAGAGGCGCCAAGACCTGTGTGCTCCTCCGTCTCGCCCCGGGCGCAACTATAACCAACAAGTCCCTCGGGCTGAGCAGTCTGGCCAGGCTCCGACACGGACCTAGGAACGCGCTGAGGTCTGAGAAGCGGAAGCTTTATACCTTAAGATCTACCCTCCAGCCTCACGGAACCCCACACGTCCTAGAGGCGGGACGCGGCAGAAATCGAGAGCGCGGTCCGAAGTTGGGCCTAGGCGATAATCCGGAACCCCAAATCCTAGTTGTGCCTCGAGTCGACTCGGGCACCGAGAACTCAGACGCCGGGACCAACCGGATTGTCGATACGAAGTGGGGAGGATGGGGGCACCACACAAAGGCAGAACCGGGACTGTAGGGACGGAAAAGCGGGAGACTTTTTCAACCTGCACCCAGCACCTTCATTCATCCCCAGCGTCTGACTCCCGTCGGCCACCGTACTGGTCTGAGAGGAAGGGTGGCTGCGAGAGGAAGGGCAGAGATGTCGGCGCCAATGCAATTATGCGCGTGCGCGGTCCCGCCCCTTTCTCCACTCTATTTGCCCTGCCCTACTTCCTCGCCAAAAATTTAGAAATGTGATTCTGGTAGGCTCTCTTTTCCAGAGCCTACCAGCTCCTTCCTTTTAGACAAGCCACTGAGCCCCTCAGAACTTCAATTTCATCATCACAGGATTGCCATGGCATTCAAATGGCATAACGTATGTTAAAATTGTTCCCACTATTCTTTGACACTAGTGGTACCAAACTGTACTCTTTAAATCTCTGCCTGTGCCTTCCCAGAACCAAAATTCTAGAATCCCAGGATTTGTAGAATTTTAAAAGCGACCTAACCCCGGCCGGGCGCGGTGGCTCAAGCCTGTAATCCCAGCACTTTGGGAGGCCGAGACGGGCGGATCACGAGGTCAGGAGATCGAGACCATCCTGGCCTACACGGTGAAACCCCGTCTCTACTAAAAAATACAAAAAACTAGCCGGGCGAGATGGCGGGCGCCGGTAGTCCCAGCTACTCGGGAAGCTGAGGCAGGAGAATGGCGTGAACCCGGGAGGCGGAGCTTGCAGTGAGCTGAGATCCGGCCGCTGCACTCCAGCCTGGGCGATAGAGCGAGACTCCGTCTCAAAAAAAAAAAAAAAAAAAAAAAAAAAAAAGCGATCTAACCCCAAACTTTCTTCCGCTCTTGACCTCACACGTACGCTGTCAGAAGTTAAACACCTTCCTTTCAGGTTCTTAACTTGGGGGGCCCATAGAACCTTAGAGGGGTAATGCATGGGGATTCAGGAATTCTCTGGAATCCATTCAGAACTGAGTGCTCGGCACTTCTTCCGGGAAGAGGGTCCAAAACTTTCAACAACTTCTCAAAGAAAGTCTGATCTGGCCGGGCGCGGTGGCTCAAGCCTGTAATCCCAGCACTTTGGGAGGCCGAGACGGGCCTATCACGAGGTCAGGAGATCGAGACCATCCCGGCTAACACGGTGAAACCCCGTCTCTACTAAAAAATACAAAAAACTAGCCGGGCGAGGTGGCGGGCGCCTGTAGTCCCAGCTACTCGGGAGGCTGAGGCAGGAGAATGGCGTAAACCCGGGAGGCGGAGCTTGCAGTGAGCTGAGATCCGGCCACTGTACTCCAGCCTGGGCGACAGAGCAAGACTCCGTCTCAAAAAAAAAAAAAAAAAAAAAAAGTCTGATCACTCAGAAAAGAACCACTAGTCTATATATGAAGAACCGCTAGTCTTTGTGTCTTCATACTATTTCTTGTTCCTAGTTCGATCAACGTTTATTTGGGATCTTCTGTTACCAGATACTGTGCTAGGAGCTGGAAATAAAAGTATTTTACAAAGATATAGTACTTTATAACCTCTTTAAAAATAAAGTCTTATTTACATGGAAACAAATATTTTATATAATAACACACACACTACATGTTTTCTACTTCTCTTTAAAAAATTGCTTGTCACTGCACACTAAAACTGATTTCACAATCTATTAATGGGTTGCAAACTGTACTGCACCGGCATTTTTAAGCTAATATTTAGGATTTATTTATTGAACACTTGCTAGGCACTATAATAAATGCTTTATATATATTATCTGATTTAATCCTGTGAGGTAGGTAATATTATTCGCCTTTTGCAATTGAGGAAATTGAGAGAGGGTAAGCAATTTCATCTCCATGGATGATCATTTCACAGGAAAAGTGTGAAAGCAATGCAAACACTGGTTGGAGGGATGAATGAGAGGAAGATGTGGGTATGAACTAAGTTATTTTAAAGATCCTTTCCAACTCTAATTATGATCCTCTGTTCACTAATGGAGAAACAACATGCAGATTCAGTATCTCCATCTTGATCTATGGAGAAACAGAAAATCACATCCAGCCTGAATGAGATGGCTGGAGTGTCACATAATGAGTGCTGACACTTTCTCCAAGACCCTCTCTCCTTCTCTTCCAGTTCACCAACACCTTGAGTTGCTCAAGCCAGAAACTCTCGTCTCTCCTCCTTGTATTAATTTGGCAAAAATCTTTATAATCATTGAAACATTGTAATGTTTGCCAATAAAAGTTTTTTGTTTTTTGTTTTTTGTTTTTTGTTTTTTTGAGACAGAGTCTCGCTCTGTTGCCCAAGCTGGAGTGCAGTGGCATGATCTCAGCTCACTGCAACCTCTGCCTCCCAAGCTGAAGCAATCCTCCCACCTCAGCCTCCTGAGTAGCTGGGACCATAGGCGTGCACCACCACACTTGGCCAATTTTTTTTTTTTTTTTTTTTTTTTTTTGAGACGGAGTCTCACTTTGTCACCCAGGCTGGAGTGCAGTGGTACCATCTTGGCTCACTGCAACCTCCGCCTCCCAGGGTCAAGCAATTCTCCTGCCTCAGCCTCCTGAGTAGGTGGGATTACAGGCACCCACCACCATGCCTGTCTAATTTTTTTTTTTTTTTTTAAGACGGAGTCTTGCTCTGTCACCCAGGCTGGAGTGCAGTGGCGGAATCTCAGCTCACTGCAAGCTCCGCCTCCTGGGTTTTACGCCATTCTCCTGCCTCAGCCTCCCCAGTAGCTGGGACTACAGGCGCCCGCCACCTCGCCCGGCTAGTTTTTTTGTATTTTTTAGTAGAGACGGGGTCTCACCCTGTTAGCCAGGATGGTCTCGATCTCCCGACCTTGTGATCCGCCCATCTCAGCCTCCCAAAGTGCTGGGATTACAGGCTTGAGCCACTGCTCCCGGCAATTTTTTGTATTTTTAATAGAGACAGAGTTTCACCATGTTGGCCAGGCTGGTCTCGAACTCCCAAACTGCTGGGATTTCAGTCATGAGTCTCCGTACCCGGCCTCTCTTTTCTTTTCTTTTCGAAACAAGTTCTCAAGAAAAGAGCGGCAGTGCAGTCGAGCGATCTTGGCTCACTACCGCCTCAACCTCCTGGGCTCAGGTGATCCTCCCACTTCAGCCTCCCAAGTAACTGAGACTATGGTTGTGCGTCACCACACCTGGCTAATTTTTCTATTTTTTTGTAGAGACAGGGTTTCATTATGTGGCCAAGCTGGTCTTGAACTCCTGGACTCAAGCCATCCGCCCCCCTCCTCAGTCCACCAAAGTGCTAGGATTACAGGAGCAAGCCACTGCACCTGGCTTGACCAGCTTACTTTTATTCTTCTACTTTATTTTTCAGTCAGACTGGAGGAAGAGAGAAACAGAGTAATGAAAAAAAAGAGAAAAACACATTAGAATATCTACAATGTTTCATGTATACTAGGAGCTTAATGTAGATTGCAGAGTAATTGAGCTTCCAGAAGTTGGAAGACCTAGCTATAAAAAGGTGAAGACCAATGTCATTTGGAAATAGTCATAGAATTCCAGAAGCACAAGGATCTCAGAAGACATCTAGCTCCATTTTGCTCAACACAATACTTTTCATAGTGTGACTATTTTATCTTGTAAGATGTCTTTCCGGAGGGCACGATGGCTCATGCCTGTAATCCCAGCACTTCGGGAGGCCAAGGCGGGTGGATCACAAGGTCAGGAGTTCTAGACCAGCCTGGCCAATATGATGAAACCCTGTCTCTACTAAAAATACAAAAATTAGTTGGGCGTGGTGGTGTGTGCCTATAGTCCCAGCTGCTTGGGAGGCTGAGGCAGGAGAATCGCTTGAACCCGGGAGGCAGAGGTTGCATTGAGCCGAGATCATGCCACCATACTCTAGCCTGGGCAACAGAGTGAAACTCCATCTAAAAAATTTTTTTCATGTTTCAGCCTGTCAAGATCTTTGACTCTTCTACACCGGCTATCTGTTTTAGCTTAGCAGATCATATCTTCATTAATGTTATGGATAAAATATTGAATAGAATTGGGTCCAGCCAAGGCTTCTAGTTCAGCATTAGAGACACGCCTCCAGGTTGACATAGCTCCACCAATCAAGGCTCTTTGAGTATGAGACTGTTTTATGAATCAGCCCAACTACTAAAACACTACCCTTCTTTGGGATAAAGTTCAATTTCCTTAGGATGGAACTAAAAGGACTGATTGACTGATTATATTTTTTTGAGACAGAGTCTCACTCTGTCGCCCAGGATGGAGTGCAGTGGCTCACTCTTGGTTCACTGCAACCTCCGCCTCCTGGGTTCAAGCAATTATCCTGCCTCAACCTCCCAAGTAGCTGGGAATACAGGCGCCTGCCACCATGCCCAGCTAAATTGTTTTGTATTTTTAGTAGAGACGGGGTTTCACCATGTTGGCCAGGCTGCTCTCAATCTCCTGACCTCAGGTGATCTGCACAGCTTGGCCTCCCAAAGTGCTGGGATTACAGGTGTGAGCCACTGCGCCCAGCCCAAAGACGGATTTTTTTTTTCGATATGGAGTCTCACTCTGTCGCCCAGGCTGGAGTGCGGTGGTGTAATCTCAGCTCACTGCAACCTCTGCCTCTTGGGTTCAAGCAATTCTCCTGCCTCTGCCTCCTGAGTAGCTGGGATTACAGGCGCCCGCCACCACGCCTGGCTAAATTTTTTTGGGTATTTTCAGTAGAGATGGGGTTTCACCATGTTGGCCAGGCTGGTGGATCACCTGAGGTCGAGAGTTCAAGACCAGCCTGACCAACATGGAGAAATCCTGTCTCTACTAAAAATACAAAATTAGCTGGGTATAGTGGCGCATGCCTGTAATTCCAGCTACTCAGGAGGATGAGGCAGAAAAATCGCTTGAACCAGGGACGGGTAGGTTGTGGTGAGCCGAGATCGTGCCATTGCACTCTGGCATGGGCAACGAAAGCAAAACTCCATCAAGAAAAAAAAAAAACCCATTAAAAAGTGGGCAAAGAGGCCGGGCGCTGTAGCTCACGCCTGTAATCCCAGCACTTTGGGAGAACAAGGCAGGCGGATCACAAGGTCAGCAGTTCGAGACCAGCCTGGCCAACATGGTGAAAACCCCGTCTCTACTGAAAATACAAAAAAAAAAAAAAAAAATTAGCCGGGCATGGTGGCGTGCGCCTGTAATCCCAGCTACTGGGGAGGTTGACACAGAAGAATTGCTTGAACCCGGGAGGTGGAGGTTGCAGTGAGCCGAGATCATGCCACTGCACCCCACCCTGGGCAACAGAGTGAGATTCGGTCTCAAAAAAAAAAAAAAAAAAAAAAAAAAGGCAAAGAACATAAACAGCTGCTTTTCAAAAGAAGACATACAGGCGGCCAGCAAGTATATGAAAAAAAGGTAAATATCACTGAGCATTAGAGAAATGCAAATCAAAACCACAATGAGATATCTCACACCAGTCAGAATGAGTATTTTTAAAAAGTCAAAAAATAGGCCAGGTGCGGTGTCTCAAGCCTGTAATCCCAGCACTTTGGGAGGCCGAGACGGGTGGATCACGAGGTCAGGAGATCGAGACCATCCTGGCTAACATGGTGAAACCCCGTCTCTACTAAAAAAATACAAAAAAAAACTAGCCGGGCGAGGTGGTGGGCGCCTGTAGTCCCAGCTACTCGGGAGGCTGAGGCAGGAGAATGGCATAAACCCGGGAGGCGGAGCTTGCAGTGAGCTGAGATCCGGCCACTGCACTCCAGCCCGGGCGACAGAGCAAGACTCCGTCTCAAAAAAAAAAAAAAAAAAAAAAAAAAAAAAAACAGTCAAAAAATAGTGCTCTCTTTGGCAGCACATATACTACAATTAGAAAGATACAAATAAGATGATGATGATGATGATGATGATGATGATGATGATGATGATTTTGAGACGGAGTCTCGCTCTGTCGCACAGGCTGGAGTGTAGTGGCGCGATCTGTAGCTGGGACTACAGGTGCCCGCACCACGCCCGGCTAATTTTTTGTATTTTTAGTAGAAACAGGGTTTCACCATGTTGGCCAGGATGGTCTTGATCTCTGGACCTCGTTATCTGCCTGCCTCGGCCTCCCAAAGTGCTGGGATTACAGGCGTGAGCCACCGTGCCCGGACTTTTTTTTTCTTTTCTTTTCTTTTTTTGAGATAGAGTCTCGCTCTGTCCTCCAAGCTGGAGTGCAATGCTGCAGTCTCGGCTCTCTGCAATCTCCACCTCCTGGGTTCAAGTGATTCTCTCTGCCTCAGCCTCCTGAGTAGCTGGGATTACAGGCATGTGCCACCATGCCCGGCTAATTTTTTTTTGTATTTTTAGTAAAGACGAGGTTTCACCATGTTACCAGGCTGGTATCAAACTCCCAGTGAACCACCTGCCTTGGCTTCCCAAAGTGCTGGGATTAGAGGCATGAGCCACCGTGCCTGGCTGCAATTTTTTTTTTTAATGCCAAAGAAGAACAGATGCTGGCAAGATTGCAGAGAAAAGGCAACACTTATACACTGTTGGTAGGAGTATAAATTAATTCAACAATGTGAAAAGTAGTGTGGCAATTCCTCAAAGAGCTCGAAATACCATTTGACCCATCAATGACATTACTGGTTATATACCCAGAGGAATATAAACCATTCTACCATAAAGACACATGTACGTGAATGTTCATTGCAGCACTGTTCACAGTAGCAAAGACACAGAATCAATCTAAATGCCCATAAATGACAGATTGGATAAAGAAAATGTGTACATATATACCGTGGAATACTGGGCAGTCATAAAAAAAGAATGAGATCATGTCTTCTGCAGGAACATGGATGGAGCTGGAGGCTGTTATCCTTAGTAAGCTAATGCAGGAACAGAATACCAAATACCATGTGTTCTCACTTAAAAGTGGTAGCTGAATGATGAGAACTCATGGACACAAAGAAGGGAACAACACACAATAGGGTCCACTTGAGGGTGGAGGGTGGGGGTGGAAGGAGGGTAAGGAGAAGAAAAAATAACTATTGGAAACTAGGTTTAATACCTGAGTGATGAAATAATCTGTACAACAAACCCCCATGACAAAAGTTTACCTATATAACAAACCTTCACATGTACCCCTAAACCTAAAAATTAAAAAAAAAAAAAAAAAACCATGGAATTTTACTAAATAACCTGCTGAATGTTCATTCTCATAATCAGTTTATCAACACTGTCAAAATAAAAGATGAGGGCCAGGCATGGTGGCTTATGCCTGTAATCCCAGCACTTTGGGAAGCCGAGGCGAGCGGATCACAAGGTCAGGAGATCGAGACCATCTTGGCTAACGCAGTGAAACCCTGTCTCTACTAAAAATACAAAAAAATTAGCCGGGCGTGGTGGCAGGCTCCTGTAGTCTCAGCTACTCCGGAGGCTGAGTCAGGAGAATGGCGTGACCCCAGGAGATGGAGCTTGCAGTGAGCCGACATTGCCCCACTGTACTCCAGCCTGGGTGACAGAGCAAGACTCCATCTCAGAAAAAAAAAAAAAAAAAAAAAAAAAACTAGCCGGGCGAGGTGGCGGGCGCTTGTAGTCCCAGCTACTTGGGAGGCTGAGGCAGGAGAATGGCATAAACCCCGGAGGCGGAGCTTGCAGTGAGCTGAGATCCGGCCACTGCACTCCAGCCTGGGTGACAAAGTGAGACTCCGTCTCAAAAAAAAAAAAAAAAAAAAAAAAAAATAATAATAATAATAATAATAAATAAATAAATAAAATGAAATAAAATAAAATAAGAGATTGATTCCAGTTAGTTTCTTTTAGGTATGTACTGCATTGTTATTCATAGCACTTTAGAGGACTTGTAGAACTAATTATGTTTATATAAGTGTGTTTCCAAATAGACTGAAGGCTTAAGGTCAGAGGTTTGTATCTCTTTTTTTTTTTTTTTTTTTTTTTTTGAGACAGGGTCTCACTGTGTCACCCAGGCTGGAATGCAGTGATATGATCTCGGTTCACAGCAGCCTCCGCCTCCTGGGTTCAAGTGATTCTCCTGCCTCAGCCTTCTGAGTAGCTGGGATTACAGGCACATGTCACCACACCTGGCTAATTTTTTTGTAATTGTAGTAGAGAGGGGGTGTCACCATTTTGCCCAGGCTGGTCTCAAACCCCTGACCTCAAGTGATCCACCTGCCTCGGCCTCCCAAAGTACTGGGATTACAGGTGTGAGCCACCATGCCTGGCTAGAGATTTGTATCTCATAACTAGTGTATAGTAAATTATTTTACTGTACAAACAGTGTTTTAGTGAAACTATGCCAGCTTCTAATGAACTTGTTGGTAAAGTTACGTAAATTTGTTTGAATTTCTGGGACCTGACCGGGCGTGGTGGCTCAATTCTGTAATCCTAGCACTTTGGGAGGCCAAGGCGGGTGGATCACTTGAGGTCAGGAGTTCAAAACCAGCCTGGCAAACATGGTGAAACCCCATCTCTACTAAAAATACACAACAATTAGCAGGGCGTGGTGGCGGGCGCCTGTAATCCCAGCTACTCAAGAGGCTGAGGCAGAAGAATCTCTTGAACCTGGGAGGTGGAGGTTGCAGCGAGCTGAGGTTGCACCACCGCACTCCAGCCTGGGCGACAGAGTGAGACTCCATCTCAAAAAAAAAAGAATTTCTGGGACCTACTTTAAAAAAACTAAAACTGAGAAAGTTGGTCATTTTCACGTTGGCAGGACCTTTTCATTTCCCACACCATTTCTGAAATCATATCTGCAAGTTCCTTCAGCACCCAAGATGTAATTCTTGTGGATCCAGAGACTTGAGCAACTAACTAGCTCCTTGAAATCTGTTAACTATCTTTGGTTTGAATTCTATCATAAGCATGTTATTTAAAGCTTGAAGACCCAAGCTGATCTGGGGGTGGAGGGGTGGGGCTAGGGACAGAAGGGAGATAAATCTGAATAGCTCTAAATAATTTTTTTTTTTTTGAGACGGAGTCTCGCTCTGTCACCCAGGCTGGAGTGCAGCGGCTCGATCTCGGCTCACTGCAACCTCCAGCTCCTGGGTACAAGCAATTCCCTTGCCATAGGCTCCTGACTAGCTGGGACTACAGATGCCTGCCACCATGCCCGGCTAATTTTTTTTTTTTTTTTTCCAGGCTGGTCTTGAACTCCTGACCTCAAGTGATCCTCCCGCCTTGGCCTCCCAAAGTGCTGGGATTACAGGCATGAGCCACTGTGTGGGGTCAGGTCTAAATACTTTTTGTATCTTACCCATCCTTACTCTTATTGGAACATACTTAAAAGTCCTTTTTGTTGCCTTTAATTATCCATCTATTATGTTCACGTTTCCAAGTAGACATTCTCTTGTAAACCTTAGTTTATTCTGAAATTGGCTCTTCTAGAGAGCGTAAGTATTAAACAATAATCCCTCACACTTTCATAAATTTTTTTTGAGACAGGGTCTCACTCCATCGCCCAGGCTGGAGTGCAGTTGTACGATCATGGCCCACTACACCCTCGACTTTCTAGGCTCGGGTGATGCTCCCACCTCAGCCTCCCTGAGTAACTGGGCCTACAGGTGTGCACCACCACACCCAGCTAATATTTTATAATTTTCAAAATTTTTTTGCAATTTCCTTTGAGGTTAACAAAGCTGATTAGAAAGATATAGTTATCATGTTCATTTACAAATGAACAACTTGTGACTTCGAGGTTAAGTGTTTTGCCCAAGTTCACAAATGTGGCAAACCTAATAGAGGAATCCTAATCCAATGATCCTAAACTACTTTTAATATTAAAATGAGTCCCAAGTAGTTAGAATTTTATAACTTCATTAAAAGTATTTGCAAAACACACTTCAGTTGAGTTCTGTAGTTTGAGGTGTTTTATCACAAAAACTCAATTCAAAAATGCATTTATTCAAAAATATTCAAGTTGGCCAGGCACAGTGGCTCACGCCTGTAATCCCAGCACTTTGGGAGGCCAAGATGGGAGGACTGCTTGAGGCCAGGAGTCCAAGACCAGCCTGGGCAATATGGCGAGACCTCCATCTCCACAAAAAATACAAAAATTAGCTAGGTGTGGTGGCACACGCCTGTAGTTCTGAATGCTTGAGCCCAGGAGGCTGAGGTTAGTTAGAGTGAGCCATGATGGTGCCACTGCACCCCAGCCTAGTGACAGAGGGAGAGTCTGTCTCTTTAAAAATTTTTTTAAAAAATGTTTAAATACCTTACTCCAATGCTAGGCATTGTGTTGGACTCTGGAGATACAATGATGAGCAAAATAGACCTAATTTCTGCCCTCATAGAGTTGTCTGGTGACGACAAATAATCATACAATTGGCCAGGCACGGTGGCTCACGCCTGTAATTCCAGCACTTTGGGAGGCTGAGGCGGGAGATCACCTGAGGGCAGGAGTTCAAGACCAGCCTGGCCAACATGGCCAAACTCCATCTCTACTAAAATACAAAAAATTAGCCAGGTGTGGCAGCGTGCGCCCATAGTCCCAGCTCTCTGGTAGGCTGAAGCAGGAGTATTGCTTGAACCCGGGAGGCAGAGGTTGCAGTGAGCAGAGATTGCGCCACTGCACTCCAGCCTGGACAACAGAGCGAGACTCTGTCTCAAAAAGAAAAGAAAAAAGAAAGAAAGAAAAAAAAAAAACCACTACAAAGACTCCATCTAGGGTATTACAATAAGCATGTGTAACAAGAGAGCCTGATCTGAAGCAAGGGTGTATGTGGAAATCAGGTGGAGGTTTTAAGGCAAAAAATACCCATGGGGCTTTCAAGGCACTCAAATGCCTGAAAACCAAGGAGGAAAACAGGGTAGAGAGGCCCATTTTGAGACTGTATTCATCTTTAGAGCAAGAAGCAGCTGCTAAAGGTTTTCAGCTACCAAGGACCACAGTGAGTGTACAGATCAGATAGGAGTACCTATCTATTGCAATGGTCCACTCAGATAAGGTAGTTTTATCTAATATGTTATATAGCAATGGATAATGCTAATTTAGACTAAGATCAGGACAGCAGAAATAGAAATGAACATATTTGACAGTACACAAGACTGATAGTTTTTGATGAATGGTTACAAGGAAGAGTTTACAGTTTGCACAACAGGATAGATGGCAGTGGCATGCACAGTGACAAAGGACAAGCGGTTGTTCTCTAGGGACCAAGTGGTTTTTGTAGAAGAAAGTTGGTTTTAGTGATGATATGCTCCAAACAAAAAGAAAATGACAAAACCAAGACTTAAACTCACGCATTCTGAATGCAAGGCTGTAAGACATTATGTGGCTTGGACACGTGGCATGATTTAAATTTATCACTTTGATTTTTTTTCTCTGTAGTAGGTAGGAGCAAAATAAGGGAGTCTTTAAAGCTTCAGCCTTTAAACTTTTTTTTTTTTTTTGAGACAGGATCTTTTCGCTCTGTCGCCCAGGCTGGAGTGCAGTGGTGTGATCTCGGCTCACTGCAACCTCCGCCTCCTGGGTTCAAGCAATTCTCCCGCCTCAGCCTCCCAAGTAGCTGAGATTACAGGTGCAAGCCAACACAGCCTGGCTGTTTTTGTATTTTTAGTAGATGGGTTTTCACCATACTTGGTCAGGATGGTCTCGAACTCCCAACCTCAGGTGATCCGCCCGCCTCAGCCTCCCATAGCTGGAATTACAGGAGTGAACTACCGCGCCCGACCTAGCCTTTAAACTTTACAGAAGATCAGAAAATTCTTGACAGTTCTGTTGGGTTGCTCTAGAAGGAAAAGACAAAACAAAACCAACCTCTAACAGTATCAATTTCTATTAATCTCAAGCAGAATTTCTGGTTATAGCTATAGTACACTAAGGGTAGAGGTTCTTAATCTTCAGTCCAGTATTGTTAACTCCCCTACAGTAGGCAGGAAGATATTGGCAAAAGCAGAACAACAGAACAGACACCTCAGGAATACATTCAAGACAGATTTAGCCAGGTAGGGCAGCAGATCATGACTGTATTCTCAATGCTTCGGGAGGCTGAAGCGAGAGGAATGGCTTGAGGCCAGGAGTTTGAGACTCGGGCAATATAGTGAGATCCCATTTCTACAAAAAATAAAACTAGCCAGGCATGTTGGCATGCACCTGAAGTCCCAGCTACTCAGGAGGCTGAGGCAAGGAGGACTGCTTGCGCCCAGGACTTCAGGGCTGCAGTGAGCTATGATCGTTTGGTATTCCAGATTTTCAAATGTACCAAAATTATCAATATACTAATACATATTGGTGCTCTATTGTAGCTGCAGCTGAAATGTTTTTCCCCCCGTTTCCTAAACTTTCATATATTTTGAAGTTTAAAATAAAAATGTCCATGTGTGTAGTTGTACAAGCGAATACCCCCTTTAAAAAAAAAGCTTGGGCCGGGCGTGGTGGCTCACGCCTGTAATCCCAACACTTTGGCAGGCGGATCACAAGGTCAGGAGATCAAGACCATCCTGGCAAACACAGTGAAACCCCGTCTCTACTGAAAATACAAAAAATTAGCTGGCGCCTGTAGTCCCAGCTACTTGGGAGACTGAGGCCGCAGAATGGTGTGAACCTGGGAGGCAGAGTTTGCAGTGAGCTGAGATCGCGCCACTGCACTATTCCAGCCTGGGCGACAGAGCAAGACTCCGTCTCAAAAAAAAAAAAAAAAAAAAAAAAAGCTTGATTTTTCGCTATAGTAAAAAAAAAAAAAAAAAAAGGTAGAAACAAACCAGAGGTAATATAATAGTGCTTGATTAAAGATCTGTCAAACAGAAAATAACTGAGGATAGGCAGTTCAAACAACATACAACTCCTTTTGAAGGATAATTTTTAAAATTTTTGTAGCAAAAACTATTTCAAAATGATCACAATAATTTTGAGGTATGTCCTTACTTGGCTTAAGTCTGGACAAAAATATTTTAAATGTGTGCTTACAGAGCATGGGCAGAGCTATTTTTGATGGATTACTCACTTCTGAACATTATTCTTATGATCAAATAAAAACAGGATACAGCTAAGCTTTAAATATTTGAAGGTAGCTTGTTTGGACTAGACAATACCTAATTGGCCAGCCTACAAGGAACTGGTAGGTATAAAACATACAATTATTCTACATACTGTACATTTTTATGTGATTAAAATCCTTTTTAAAATACTTCAGAGAAATTAAAATACCATTAATCAGTTTCGAGACTGTCCCTTTCCATTTATAATGATACAAAAATATTGCTACTAATTTTGCAAATTTAATATGGAAATATTTTCAACAGAATAAGACACAACAATGAAGGCTTCATGAATAATTTATTCCATTTGAAGTTTTGTTTTTTGTTTTTGTTTTTTTTTTTAAAAAGTATAAACCTTTTCATTTCCTCAATCACAATTTGTACAACTCAGTGTTATGGCATTCGGCAGCAATAGTGTTTGTTCCTTATTCTCTTTTTGTCACGTTAAAAAGAAAAGCAATTGGACCATATTAAATGTCACTGCTAAACAACAACTTTAAAACACCCCTTCATAAAGTGACCAAGCTATTTTGAGAGGGTTGATGCTGACATGTCCAGTAATGACGTTACAATTTGTAGCTTAAACTCAATAACTTTAAGGTCCACATATCCAGTTTACTTTGAAAACTAAAGCTGTTTTAAAACTTCATGAATACATCAACCTGAGGAGTATTTTAGGTCCCAAATCCAGTTTTTAAATTTATACTCCACAAAAAAGAAAATACATACATAAAAATTTAAACCACAGTCCTGGGCCCATTAAAATACCAAAAAAAAAAAAAAAAAAAAACCAAAAAGTTAAGATTTCCAGCTCATTTTTGGAGGGTTGGGACAAAATAAGAATGTATATTAAAAACATTTTTCCTTAATTCAGACGAACTAAAATCTTAAGAGGAAACCCAGACCAAAATATTACTCATGCAACATTAAGTGTATTAACTGATTGATATGCAATGCCATAGTGGATGAATAGCAAATTATATGATGCAATAGCATTTAAAAACTTTTTAATCTATTCAATTTGAACATTTTAAATAATGCAACATAGTATTCTGATATTACAGTATTAACATAGTGCTTGATTAAAGATCTGCAAATCTTTGTAGTAACACATTAAGTTAAAAAATTACCTCCAGAAGGTAAGTATGAAGACGAAAGGAGAATATTTTAATACAGTAATCTGTGCCATACTGACAATTGAGTACGAATACAGCTGAGGATAGTTGACTAAGTAGTAAGAGCTTAATTTTAGTGGTTTAAGAAAAGTTTAGAAATATTTAAAAATTACAGCTACTTTAAAATTTAAGGATTACATATAAGTACACTTGGTGGCCTTCTGGCCAAACAATAAGGTGTACAGAAATTTATTCATACAGTGTTAATTCACAGTCCTGATAACTGAATGGCTTGCATAAGAAAGGTATGGCTAGATGTTTCTCACTGGCTGGAAGCAGACATTATATAACTAATCTTTTTAAATGACAAAATACTGAACTTCCACCCTGCTTAATAATCATGGATAACTGCACAAAAAAAAGATGTTAGCACTGTAACAAAGAAGTCAAGGTGTTGGTAATCCACTGCTAAAAAGCATAATATTTTGCTTACCTATTTAAACAAAACTACCCATACTTGTCTGTGACAGTACATTAGTAAGTCAAATCCATCATCCTGCACGAGGCTTAATTTCTCAAATAAGTCTACTGAGCTTTTCTAATGATTATTTAATAACTTTCTATTGAGTGTGAGTGGATATATGAAGGGAAGAAAAAAAATCTTATCAATAAATATTGTATATTTGGGAACTATTCCCTGATTCCCAAATAAAAAATAATTGTATACTGGGTTCCCTCCTTATGGCTCCACATCAAATAATCTGTCAGGGAATAATTTTAAATCTACTGTCAAACTGAGGTGTGGTTACCACAGGTTAGTGATTTTAAACAACTGAGAATATAACTTTTATTTTGTAAAGTCACTATTAAGTATATAAAAAGGATACTCTTTTTATGGAAATTCCAAATAAGCATATTTTCCTTCAAATCTCAGACAAAATTTTTTTTTTTTTTTAAAGAAAGTACAGAACAAAACATACCAAAATAATGTGTGGTGTGTTAGCATAATTTAAAAACAAATGCAGAGAGGTGATCTTTAAATTTAATATCAAAATATGTTGACCATTGGAATTGCATTATAGTTTTGAAGAAATGATTGAAAACCTTTGTCATCAATTGTTTGCTTCATAGAAAAAACAAGACTTGCTAATGTTTTCATATACACAATCTGAAGAAGTTATATCGTTCATAAGAAAGTGATATTTAATTCTAAGCAGAGTATTCACAAAACAAGTTTCAGTAAAAAAAAAAAAACCAAAAAACCAAAAAAAACCTACTGAAGTAGAGTTTTGCAAATACAACTGATTTTGTCCTTGTAGATAATTAGTGAACGTACAAATAGAAATTTTGCTAGACTGCTTCCAAGAAAGATAGGTAGACTCGGCGACTGTGAATTCAAGTCAGCAATGCAGGTAGGAGGCGAACTTGGGCTCTTTTGTGAGCAGCACTGTAGAAAGGATTTTTCAAGGGGGTACACCCTGCATAAAAGCAGTTATCTTGGCATGTGCAAACAAGAAGGGGGAAAGTTGTATTGAAAGAGGGGTGAATTAAAGTCCCTAAAATTCAAGTCCCTTCTTTAGGGAGGTGAGAACCTCCTTGGCATATGCCCTACCTTAATCTGAGCTGTGTTATAGAAAAGTACAGACTCTGGTGTTTGGGACTGACATCTCCAAACCAAGAAAATTAAATAAATAAAAAAGGCAAGGGAAGTTTAGAAAATGGTTCTTTCACTAGTGGAATAGAGTCTGAATACCAGAATTCACTGAGAATCTATTTACACCACAGTTTGATTGCGCGCACACACACACACACCCATACATATGCATACTCTCACATACATTCCCAATCTTTAATTTAAAAAAAAAGTCAAACAATCAAGAGTGACTGCTTGTAAAATAATTTGTAAAATGCCTAGAGCTGGGCTAAATTTCAACCTTATAGCAGATCCTGAAAATAAATTTCATAATAATATTCCCATGCCTAAATGTGCCACTGTTAAAACTGAAAAAAATTTAAGCATGTAACATTAAACACCAAAATTAGTTTAAGCATTCAGTAGCAAATGGTTTTTCTTGTAAAACTAAGTTTCTTGCACTGGAAATGGCCTGAAATATTAGTCATAGCCCTAAACCATAGTACAAAATATAACTGAAGAATTCTCATTTTATTCTAAGTTAAACCACCTAACAATACCACTTGTATATTGCCATCATGTTATTCTGTAAAGATGTGATATATAAAATGCTGTAAGACCTGGTACCTTTTCAATTTATAAACACAGTGAACTTCATTACTGTACATGTACTCTGCAACTACAGCTTAGCTGTAAATCCTCCACACACAATGGTATGGACATTATTCCCCCTCTATCCCCGTTAAACTGTACATCGAGACAATACAAATTTACTGTCCCACCCACCCCCTTACAAAAAAATAATACTCTAAAAGCAACCCTACTGCAACTTTTTAATTAAGACGATTACATATATTTTAGACCAATTGCTTTAAAGCAAGAAGGCAGTATAAACCTTCTAGGAAAATTTTTATAAAAGAGGTTAAGAAATATAAGACAATTTATACATTTAAAAACTTACAATAAATAAGAGAAGAGATGCAGGCATTTTTGAATACTAGATACTATAATCCAATACAAGAACATCTTCATGTTCTGAAGCCATATGTTGAAATTCATTGTTCCTCATGTTTCCTCTCCATGCTTTTAATATTCATTTAACATGACTGGGTACTATGGCTCATTACTTTTCACAAATACTGTGACTGGAAAAAAAAGGTTAATTTTGCTACGAAAATGTTATAATACGTTTTGTATGATCAGTCATCATCCTAAAGAGTTCAGTAGAGTCAATGAAAAATAGCAGGGTTATAGCCCCTCCCCCCAAGTCAAAACAATATTTGTTGAAGTAATAAGAATTAGACCCCATCACAAATAACTTTCACTGAGAAGATAATTGTAACTTAATCCTGCAGCGAAATATCCATTTTTCCGTGTTCTTTTCTTGCACAGTTCCATCAAATGAAGATCACAGCATATTCATAATAAAGTTATATAACTGATTCAGCACCACAAAATGAATTGGGAGACATGAGCGTCTGTCCTGGATTGCAGGGTCACAGGTTAGCCAGGAGAGTGCATTGTACTGTTCCAAAACAAACCTGAAAAGTAAATAAACTGCATAAGTCATGTATTTATTTCCAATCTAAATTTTGGAAGCAGTTTTCAATTATGGCATTTAAGACTCAAAGTCACCTTAAAAAAGAGTGTAACAGAGAGTCCCTGGGGGGAAAGCAATTTCCATAAAAATTATCCTCAAAAGTAGATTACTCATGTTAGAATAGCAGTGCTTAGAGATCCAGTGGTATACAACTGTGAATTCTTGCCAAAAATGAGAAAAATATATAAGAATCAACATTATATTCTCTTAAAGTTGCAGTGACAAATTGTTAAGGGTAAAAGACTTGTACCTGAGGACATCTGAAGTCTGATTTGAGTCAAGTGGGTGGGAGTGTTTACTGTGAAGCAGCTCGTCAGATTGCACTGAAGGCACGTGGAGGTGCAAAGAGGCCTAAGAAGGTAACAGGTAATCAGTCAGTCAGCCAAACAGAAAATAATCTGCTAACTAGTTTTACCTTATTCTCCCAGTGTATCTTCTAAAATGATTAAATACATTTTAGTCCTATGTTATGAATGAAAGCCACTATAAAAATGCTTGTTTTCTTTAATTCATTATAGACCTTTTTTTTTTTTTTTTTAAGTAAGGGCAGGTTCTTGTTCTGTTGACCAGGCTGGTCTTGAACTCCTGGTCTCAAACAATTCTCCTGCCTTGGCCTCCCAAAGTGCTGGGATTACATGCATGAGCCATTGCACCTAGCCAGAAGTGATTTTTAGGTGCAAAACTTATTTTGAATCTATTTTCTTTTCTTTACCTTTATTGTTTTTGAGACCATACAATAATCCTTAGAAAAAGAATTTCTAATTATCTGCTAAGTCTAATTTGCCTAGATGTGCAACGTAAATGTTTAAGGAGGCACTAAATTGAGTAAACCTGAGTAGTCTGTCCTTAAGGTATACGACACCCTTTATGACTACGCAGACATACCTAAGTCTAGCACTGAAAAAAGTAACAGGCGTAAGCATAAGCAAATAGTTTGGTTACAGCACAATAAACCTTAAACAAAGCTATCTTGGGTTGAACTGAGAACACCCTAAGTAATACGGTGCACAGATGCCTGCTTTGCCCACTCAATTTCATAACAGACGATTAGTAAAAACTGGCACACTCATTTAGATACGGCAATGAATAGTGGCAGAAAGGAATGAGCTACTCCACACTCCAATTAAATGAGTCATTCATTTTGTTTATAAGTCAATATATGTAAGTCAATATAGTATTAAAAAGCTATGACAAAACAATGATGATGTTCACTGCAGTAACTCTTCATAGATCTCATTCTGTATACTGTAAAAGGTACTATTTTATATTTAGGTGCTCTCTCATCTGCAACTGCAATATATGTAGAAACTCGTGCAGTATATTTAGGAATATAACCAAAGATATCTATGTTTGAACTGTCTACAAACTCTTGATTTATCGAGTTATAAGCAAGTCTCACACTGCAAATCACTACAAATTTTTAAAATGTAATTAGTACCAGTACTCTATTCCTATGATAAAAAGGAATCTAGCTAACAACCCGCTATATTTCCAAGCAAAGAGAAACAAACCAGGTGGCTTTACTGCCTACAGTATAAAACTGAGATATATGGAAAAAAAAAGTGAATGAAACTTATAGTAAATTATGCTTTAGATGGTAGTTCATAACCATAAGTCCTAATCTTGTTACAATGTATCTAAGAGTGAATGCCCACCTTACACTATCCTTTCTGCAAATAAATACTGAGTAGGAAAAGCTCTAGATAGTCCCTTGGACTTCTTGTAAAGTTGTGTTTCCTGAAACACATCCCCTGAAACACTAAGGTAATAAACTATTAACAGGTGTTAAATAATCCTTTCCTTGTGTATTAGTAAGTTTGGGAAATGCTAGGTAAACTATCTTATTTACCTCTGTTTTTCAGAGACTTTATGTGCATACATGTATTATGACTAGAAAAGAGGACAGATAGCATGTGTAGCACCCTCCCAAAGGACCACAAAGAACCCTTTGTTTTGTGGAGACACCACAGACTACTAGTATATAGAAAATCCCTTGAGAATATGTTATTTATTTATTTTTTATTTATTTATTTTTTATTGAGATGGAGTCTCGCTCTGTTGCCCAGGCTGGAGTGCAGTGGTGCGATCTCAGCTCACTGGAAGCTCCGCCCCCCGGGTTCACGCCATTCTCCTGCCTCAGCCTCCCGAGGAACTGGGACTACAGGCGCCCGCCACCGATCCCGGCTAATCCGGGGGTTTCAGTGTTCGCCAGGATGGCCTCCATCTCCTGACCTTGTAATCTGCCTGCCCTGGCCTCCCAAAGTGCTGGGATTACAGGCGTGAGCCACCGCGCCCGGCCGAGAATATGTTCTTGTAATGAGATCTTTATAGACACATCTACTGGATGTGCCTTTATAGGCACATCTACTGGAAGAGTAAGAAATGTCATATGACAAAGCTATTACTTGACACCCTTTAAATATATTATCTCATAAATAATCAATTCAGATCATCAGCTGTTGTATTCTTTATAAATGTGGTACAGAAGTCCACTGTTTAATCTCAAATGTCATTGAGTCAATGGATGTGATCCAAAGATATCAAGATTTAATGGCAACAGGAAGAAACCTATTGGTCTAGTACCCACTAAAATACATCCCTAAGAAACCAAAGCATACATACAATCCAGCTTCTACTCCAACAGGTAAAAATAACTTAGCATGTGTGTATGTATACATGTATGTATTGACTGACTGAGATAGAGTCTCGCTCTGTCACCCAGGCTGGAGTGCAGTGGTGTGACAGCTCACTGCAACCTCCACCTCCCGGATTCAAGCGATTCTCCTGCCTCAGCCTCCCTAGTGGCTGGGATTACAGGCACCTGCCACCATGCCTGGCTACTTTTTTTGTATTTTTAGTAGAGGCAGGTTTCATCATGTTGGCCAGGTTGGTCTCAAACTCGTGACCTCAGGTGAGATCCCCGCCTCAGCCGCCTGAAGTGCTGGGATTATAGGCGTGAGCCATTGCACCTGGCCCAATTAGCAAGTATTTATTTATTTTTATTTATCTTTTCTGAGACGGAGTTTAGCTCTTGTTGCCCAGGCTGGAGTGTAATGGCGTGATCTTGGCTCACTGCAACCTCCGCCTCCTGAGTTCAAGCGATTCTCCTGCCTCAGCCTCCAGAGTAGCTGGGATTATAGGCATGCACCGCCACTCCCAGCTAATTTTGTATTTTTAGTAGAAACAAGGTTTCTCCACATTGGTCAGGCTGGTCTCGAACTCCCGACCTCAGGTGATCTGCCTGCCTCAGCCTCCCAAAGTGCTGGGTTTACAGGTGTGAGCCACCGGGCCCGGCAGCAAGTATTTAAATTAGCATGATTTGGTGATTAAAAACAGTCAACTTCTGGTGGGTTTACATAAGAATAAGTGAGTCACATCTAAATTTGTTATTCTGGAACAATAATACCAGCAGCAGTAATAAATTCTGCATAGGGCTTTTATATCTCATTTTGTGACTTATCTCCACTTCACATTACATTGCTTACTAACAAATTTGGTTTTGTTTTTTTGAGAGAAGGTCTCCTGTCACACAGCTGGAGTACAGTGGCATGATCATGGCTCACTACAGCCTCAACCTCCCGTGTCAACTTCCTGTGCTCATGCAATCCTCCCTCCTGCCTCAGCTTCTCATGTTACTAGGACTACAGGCACGTGCCACCTTGTCTAATATTAAAAATTTTTTAGAGAGACAAACTTTCACTATGTTGTCCAGGCTGATCATGAACTCCTGGCCTCAAGCGATTCTCCTGCCTCGACCACCCAAAGTGCTCAGACTATAGGTGTGAATCACTGTGCCCAGCCTGAGTTTGTTGTAATAAATCACTATGAATCTGAGAGTCTCATTACTGTATTTAAAAACCACTCAGTTTTAACACAGTAATCTATACACAGCTAGAAAAACTTTTTAAAGTAGTAAATGAAACTAAAAATCAAGTATTACAAAGATTATAAATCTTTTCTTTTTTTTTTTGAGACGGAGTCTTGCTCTGTCACCCAGGCTGGAGTGCAGTGGCATGATCTCGGCTCACTGCAACCTCTACCTCCCAGATTCAAGTGATTCTCCTGCCTCAGCCTCCCAAGTAGCTGGGACTACAGGCACATGCCACCACGCCTGGCTAATTTTTTGTCATTTTAGTAGAAACGGGGTCTCACCATGTTGGCCAGGCTGGTCTTAAACTGCTGACCTCGTGATCCACCTGCCTCAGCCTCCCAAAGTGCTGGGATTACAGGCATGAGCCACCACGCCCAGCCTAAGATTATAAATCTTTTATTCCCCAAAATAATGTAGCATAACAGCAGTACAGTATGATGTAGTTCAAAGAATAACATAATAATCATTAAAAGACCCAGGTTTCAGTCTTGAGTCTATTACCAATTATGACTTTAAACAGGTGAGTTTTTCTGAACTTAAATATGCTCACCTATAAAATGAGAAGGTTAGACTAGAGGTAACATAAAGTTTCTCTCAGCTCTAAATTTACGTATGTGCAGTCGAAACAGACTGAGCATCCCCAGTCTGAAAAAATCCAAAAGTGGAAACACTTCTGGTCCTAAGCATTTCGAATAAGGGATACTCAATCTACACTAACAACAAGGATCCTAGGGGTTTGACTTAAGAATAAAGTTCTAAAAATACAAATTTAAAAACTAGTTTTTTTTCTTTTTTTTGAGACAGAGTCTCACAGTGTGTGGCCCAGGCTGGAATGAAGTGGTACGATCTCAGCTCACTGCAACCTCTGCCTCCCAGGTTCAAGCGATTCTCCTGCCTTAGCCTGCTGAATAGCTGGGACTACAGGCACCCGCCACCACACCTGGCTAATTTTTGTATTTTTAGTAGGGACGAGGTTTCGCCATGTTGGCCAGGCTAGTCTCAAACTCCTGACCTCAGGTAATCTGCCTGCCTCGGCCTCCTGAAGTGCTGGGATTATAGGCGTGAGCCACTACGCCTTCGTGATCTTGTTTAAAGAGTCACACATGGCAATTCATTTAAGAACTTAGACAAGCTATAAGACTTAAAAAAGCCACTTCCAGATTTCTCAGGACTTAGGCTGTCAATTAGAATTATTTAGGAACTGGGACAGAAATGGCAATACCTTAAGAAAAAGGGGACACTGATATTGTGCTTGAGGACATGCTGACCAGAACCAGTCAGGTAATGGACCTGCTTTGGCAGTTGATACAAAGTAACCAAGGGCCAATGGTTGCTGAAGAATATTAGGTACTTCCTCATGAGGTTCTGTTGAAAGTAGCCGATCAGTACTCTGACCCTTAAAAAAGACAAAATTAGAAGTATATTATTAGTTCACTCAAATATAGCTAAGTACCAGATACAAACACAGAATGGCTTATAGCAATCAGTCTCATTATCTTATGACATCAATTTAACAAAATACTGAAGGATATTGAAAAAAACCAGTTTCTACGTACTTAGGAGTATTATAAGTAAAAGCATTAATAGAACATATTTTAAGAATTGCATTAAATGAATATGCCAGCTGTTTAACAAGTCTGTATTATTATGCCAAGCTCAAAGGAAAGTGTGTAAACCTTCACAGATGAGTAAAACATACAAAATTTTCAATGACATCTTTAAGTTACTTGCTAATATTCCTTTAAGCCCTGAAAACCACACCCCAATTCAAAAGGTGGATTCAATTTAGCTTTGTTAATCTAGCACTATCTATAAAATGCAGTTAATAGTGTTGTGAAAATTATTATGGCAACATGAAGGGACAACTACTAAGTCACATTCATATCCTTTGGATTAATGTATTTCTTGGTATTTAAGGAAACAGACAAAAGAAAAATAATATGCATGAAAATGTTCATTACATGATTATCTATAATAGAAAAAAACCTTACATGTCCAATATTTTGGGAAGGACACAAATTACGGCATAACAAAAATGCAACATTAAAAAGCTGATTATACTTATTGAAAATTGCAATATAAACATATGTGGAAGGATGATAATTTGCTTAAAAGTAAAAATGGTTTTATTAAGGTGGTGGGATTACTGGTGCTTTTTGTTGTATGTATTTCTTATCTAATTTCTTTGCAGTTACAAAAAGGAGGAAGGAATGCAAATAAGATTGGAAAAAGATCCTTCCCTACTTTAAAAGGGTAAATTTTAAACCTATGCATACTACAATAATCAAATCAGCAGTATATATAATTTCTTTTCTTTGAGATGGAGTCTCGCTCTGTCGCCTAGGCTGGAGTGCAGTGGTGCAATCTCGGCTCACTGCAAGCTCTGCCTCCCGGGCTGACGCCATTCTCCTGCCTCAGCCTCCCCAGTAGCTGGGACTACAGGCGCCCACCACCACGACCAGCTAATTTTTGTATTTTTAGTAGAGACGGGGTTTTACTGTGTTAGTCAGGATGGTCTTGATCTCCTGATGTCATGATCCGCCTACCTCAGCCTCCCAAAGTGCTGGGATTGCAGGCGTGATCCACTGCCCCCAGCCTAGTATATATAATTTCAAATAGGTGTTATTTGCTGAAGCCCAATTAGTTTTTTGTTTTTTTTTTTTTGAGATGGAGTCTCGCTCTGTCACCCGGGCTGGAGTGCAGTGGCCGGATCTCAGCTCACTGCAAGCTCCGCCTCCCGGGTTTACGCCATTCTCCTGCCTCAGCCTCCCGAGTAGCTGGGACTACAGGCACCCACCACCTCGCCCGGCTAGTTTTTTTTGTATTTTTTTAGTAGAGACGGGGTTTCACCATGTTAGCCAGGATGGTCTCGATCTCCTGACCTCATGATCCGCCCGTCTCGGCCTCCCAAAGTGCTGGGATTACAGGCTTGAGCCACCGCGCCCGGCCGCCCAATTAGTTTTTACTTCAAATACAAGGTCAGGACAGCTTGCTTCCATAATTGCTAAAGATAAAAAGGGGAAGTAGATGGTCAGTGTTTTATCTAGTCTTATGAGAAAAATAATATTTTTATTATATTCCTTGTCACAGCCCTGATATGAATGGCTGCTCTTAAGAGTTATATATAGTGATTCTGAAAGATACTATGATCCTATATCTGAGTAAAAAACTATGGTGAACTGCCACAAAAACTACAAAAAAAGGAGTAATGCCAAATGGTCTAGAAATACGGATTCAGGGAAAGCAGAGCCTTAGAGATTCTCTTAAAAATGTGCAATTCAAAGTACTGATGTCTACGATGTAGAAATGCATGAATGTACTGTTAATTAACCTCAACTCTTGCTAATTTCCAAGGAAAAATAGTATTGCATTTCATATATTAATCCATTACTAAGTTAAGGAATGGTATTTAGAAAAACTACACTTTTTTTTTTTTTTTTTGGTCACCCTCTTTTGGCGCCCAGGCTGGAGTACGGTGGCTTGATCTTGGCTCACTGCAACCTCCGCCTCCCAGGTTCAAGTGAGTCTCCTGCCTCAGCCTCCCGACTAGCTGTGACTACAGGTGCGAGCCACCACACCGGGCTATTTTTCACATTTTCAGTAGAGACGGGGTTTCACCATATTGGCCAGGCTGGTCTCAGACTCCTGACCTCATGATCCACCTGCCTTGGCCTCCCAAAGTGCTGGGATTTCAGGCGTGAGTCACTGCGTCCAGCCCAGAAAAACTAAAATTTACAACACAGTTACCTTGCCCACATCACCTCCATGGGGGTAATGAGATCCTGGAGAATGTACAGGAGAACCAGTTGGAGAAGCAGGAAGGATATTAATGATATCAGGGTCAAGATCATCTCCTGTGTCTAACAAATCAAAGATACCCATTCCATCTGCTCCATCTAAACAGGAGAAAGAAAAGAAATTTAAAACTCCATTTTCCATATCCTACGGTCATTCACAGGAAAGGGTCAAAATAAATGAAATTTTAACCAAAATGGGTTAATTTAACCAACATTTACTGAGTGTCTACCATGTGCCAAATGTTGTGCTAAAAAACATACAAATAATTATGCATAAACAAGCATGTGGTAGTCTGAATAATGGCCCCCCAAAGATGTCCACATCCTAATCCCAGGAATCTAAGAATATGTTACCATAAAAGACTTTGTAGATGTGATCAAGCTAAGGATCTTGAGATGGGGAGATTATTCTGGATTATCCGGGTGGGTCCAATGTAATCACAGGGGTCCTAATAAGAGGGAGGCAGTAGGGTTAGAGTCAGTGAAGGAGATGTGATGACACTATACTGCTGGCATCCAGGACAGAGGAAGGGACCATGAGCCAAGGAATGCAGGTGGCCTGTAGAAACTGACAAAGGCAAGGAAACATTTTCCCTTAGGGCCTCCAGAAAGTAATCAATCCTGCTGACATTTTGACTTTGGCCCATCGAGACTGATTTTGGACTTCTGACTTCCAGAACTGTAAGATAAAATAAATGGGTGTTGTTTTAAGCCACTAAATGTGTAGTACTTTGTTAGAGCAGCAACAGAAAACTAATACAAAGCAAACATAGTACAAAGGAAATGAAAATGTGTTTAAAGTGGGACTGCAGTAGTCCCCCTTATCCATGGCGGATATGTCCCAAGACCCACCCCCATACCCACATAGATTTCTGAAACCAAGGATAGTACCAAATCCTATATACTGGTTTTTCCTTTACATACACACCTATGATGGAGTTTCAATTATAAATTAGGTACAGTAAGAGATTAACAACAAGAATATTAGAATAATTATAGCAACATACTACAATAAAAGAGATGTGAATGTGGTCTCTCTCACTCTCTCTTTCAAAGTATCTTATTGTACTGTACCCATGGGTAATTGAAACCATGTAAAGGAAAACCAAAGACAAGGAGGATTACTGTATTTACGAATAATATCATGTTCTTTATTAAGTAAAATACTCGAGTTATTATATAACACACTAAAACAAGAGAGCATAATAGCCATATATATGACTTTAGAGATGTGAGATTTTTTAAGGTATCTCAGAATAACAATAAAATATTATTTATTTTCTCTTCCACTAAAATGTAAACTATAAATTCACCTGGAAAAGCTACGTCCCTACTTTGGCAGTTTATATAAATTATATTATTTTGGCAAATCAACAGAAGAGATACATAAAATGAGTTCATGTACAGGTACCTCAAAAGCACAAGGGTAAACCTATACAAATATTTTGTGACCAACTATTGCCTTTTAAAATAAGTAAAGATGGCTGGGCATGGTGGCTCACACCTGTAATCCCAGCACTTTGGGAGGTCAAGGTGGGTGGATCATTTCAGGTCAGGAGTTTGAGACCAGCCCGGCCAACATGGTGAAACCCCATCTTTACCAAAAATACAAAAATTAGCCAGGTATGGTGGCATGTGCCTGTAATCCCAGCTACTCCAGAGACTGAGGCACGAGCATCGCTTGAACCCAGGAGGTGGAGGTTGCAGTGGGCTGAGATTGTACCACTGCACTCCAGCCTGGGAGACAGAGTGAATGAGACTCTGTCTCAAAAAGCTTTTTAAAAGTAAAGATTTATGGGATAATTCACAGCACCAGTTCTGGTATCAACAAGGTAAAAGAATGATTGTATTAAGTTTCCTGTTGCTGCTTTAACAAGTTACCACAAACTGTTGGCTTAAAAACAACACACATTTATTTTCTTACAGTTCTGGAGGCCGGAAGTCTGAAATCAGTTTCGTTGGAGTGAAATCAGGATGTTGGGAAGGCTGAAGGGGATAATCTGTTTCCTTGTCTTTTCCAGAGTCTAGAACTGTATTCTTTGGTTCATGGGCTCTTTCACCATCTTCAAAGTCAGCAACATAGCATCTTCTCCCTTTGACTTTGCTTCCTGCTGTTTCCATCACATGGCTTTCTTCTCTTCTATGTAGTCAAACCTGCTTCTGCCTCCTGCTTATAATACATGTTATTGCATTAAGGGCCCAACTGCATAATTGAGGATGATCTCTCCATCTCAAGATCCTTAACTTATCACATCTGCAAAGTCATTTTTTGGTTAAAATAAGGTAACATTCACGTTTCAGGTATTGGACATGAATTTATTTTGGGAGGTATTCTTCAGACTACCAAAATGGAACAAATTACCTACCATTGTTGGGATTGAAAGCTAAATCCAAATTTTCAGTGGTATAAGTAGCTGAAGCTACTTGCACAGAAGCAGAAGTAGGAAACACAAGTATATGAGTACATGATGTGTCCTGTGGGGTATTTAGCTGAGATGTCTGCATGTTTAGAGTCGTGCTTCTTCCAAATACAGAACCAGTTGACACCGAATCTGAAAAATGAAAGACATTTTTTTCTTTTAATAAATGAAGAATAAATGTTATGTAATACTTAAAAACTGCATAAAGAATTAAATCTGATATAAACTAAAGATAGCTAACCTGGCATAATAACAAAAGAGCCTTGGGGCTCCATTGCCACCAAGCAAGCACTGAGAATGCTAGGGGAGTCTGCAGCAGATATACCACACATTCTACACATGTCTTTGAGCCTTTTACTTAGAGACTGCAAGTTTCGACGACTCAGCAAACAGCTCCAATCTGTGGGTATCGACAGTTTAAAAAAAAAAAATCACAGTAACAGCATTATTAATATCCTGTAGAACCAAGTTAAAGTTAAAACATAAAAATAGTTAATGGCTTTTAAATTAGTGTATTCCTCAAACTGGAGTCATCATCAAGCCAAACTTACTGCTGATGCTACTCAACATCCTTTATCCCCCTAATATTAGGTATACCAAATTCAATTAGTATCTGCTCAACAGAGGATGAGTTAAATAACAATCAGAAAGTGGAAAAAACAGAAAACAAGTAAGAACAGCAGTAATAAGACTGCTATTAAAGTTAAAAAAAGAGTAAAATGTCTTTTTAAAATTTGAATTAAGCCATTTGTGGCCTAGACATATGTGTTTCCTTATTTGATAACCTTTGCGTTGTATTCAACATATATACCTAGATGTGGTCAGAACAGTGTGTGAATTAACATAAAACAGAAATATAAATACTAATAAAAGCACAACTTTACCTTTCAATTCTCCATGACCAATCCTTCCTAGACGACCAATTACAACTCTCCATGGTAATGAACTCATTTGTACAAGTCCTAAGCACCACTCCCAAAGTTTCTGTAGACCAAATTTTCTAGCAGAACTTTTTTTCCGACGAGCCCTATTGTATGAATAAAGAGTGTCATAAATATTTCTAAATTTTATGATTTTTTTTGTTGTTGTTGTTTTGAGATGGAATCTCACTCTGTTGCCCAGGCTGGATGGAGTGCAGTGGCGCAATCTTGGCTACCTGCAACCTCCACCTTCCTGGGTTTAAGTGATTCTCCTGCCTCAGCCTCCTGAGTAGCTGCAACTACAGCTGCGTGTCACCACACCCGGCTAATTTTTTGTATTTTTAGTAGAGATAGGGTTTCACCATGTTAGCCAGGATGGTCTCAATCTCCCGACCTCGTGATCTGCACGCCTTGGCCCCGCAAAGTGCTGGGATTATAGGTGTGAGCCACCACGCTCAGCCCGACATTTTAAGAGAGCTCAAATTTGTGAAAAACAGATTCCCTTTATTTTAGTGCTTCACACCTTTACACAAGTCCTAAGCGAGAATATTCATAAAATCATAGGTTTGGCATGTTTTTCTATTTCACATTACAATATATAAATTTTTTAAAAAATTTGTCTAAAACACCTCAATTCATCAGAAATACTGCTCTCCACCAGGGATTTTTTTTTTTTTTTTTTTTTTTTAGATGGAGTCTCACTCTGTCGCCCAGGCTGGAGTGCAGTGGCACAATCTCGGCTCACTGCAACCTCTGCCTCCCCGGCTCAAGTGATTCTCCTGGCCTCAGCCTCCCGAGCAGCCGGGATTACAGGCACCCACCATCATATCTAGCTAATTTTTGTATTTTTAGCAGAGAGGGGGTTTCACCATGTTGGCCAGGCTGGTCTCAACTCCTGACCTCAGGTGATCCTGTTTCAGTATCCCAAAGTGTTGGCATGAGCCACGGTGCCTGCCCAGCAAAAATTTTTTTTTTTGAGACGGAGTCTTGCTCTGTCGCCTAGGCTACAGTGCAATGGCGTGATCTCTGCTCACTGCAACCTCCGCCTCCTGGGTTCAAGTGATTCTCCTACCTCAGCTTCCCCAGTAACTGGGATTATAGGTGCCCGCCACCACGCCCGGCGAATTTTTGTATTTTTAGTAGCGATGGGGTTTCACCATCTTGGCCAGGCTGGTCTTGAACTCCTGACCTCGTGATCTACCCGCCTCGGCCTCCCAAAGTGCTAGGATTACAAGCATAAGCCACTGCTCTTGGCCCAGCAAACTGTTTTTAAAGAGCCAATACTTCAAATGGGAACAGCCAGATTTGGTCCATGGGCCGTAGTAAGCAATCCCTGTTCTATACTATAAATTGAAGACTGACCAAAACACCACACTTCTCAGTCCAAACAACATTGTTACATGTATTCTGCATACATAACCTTCACTAGCCAAATATGCAACATAAGCACTCTGTGGCTGAGCAACAGTGGCTATTTTATTATTATTATTTTTTGAGACGGAGTCTAACTCTGTCACCCAGGCCAGAGTGCAATGGCGTGGTCTCAGTTCATCGCAACTTCCACCTCCTGGGTTCAAGCAATTCTCCTGCCTCAGCCTCCCTAGTAGCTGGGACTACAGGTGTGTGTCACCACACCTGACTAATTTTTGTATTTTTTTCTTTTTTTGTTTTTGAGACAGAGTCTCACTCTGTCGCCAGGCTGGAGTGCAGTGGCATGATCTAGGCTCACTGCAACCTCCGCCTCCCAGGTTCAAGCGATTCTCCTGCCTCAGCCTCCCAAGCAGCTGGGACTACAGGCATGTGCCACCACGCCCAGCTAATTTTTGTATTTTTAGTAGAGATGGGATTTCAGCACGTTGGCCAGGAGAGTCTCCATCTCTTGACTTCATGATCCACCCAACTTGGCCTCCCAAAGTGCTGGGATTACAGGCATGAGCCACCATGCGAGGCCTAATTTTTGTATTTTTAGTATAGATGGTGTTTCACTATGTTGGCCAGGCTGGTCTTGAATTCCTGATCTCAGGTAATCCGCCTGCCTTGGCCTCCCAAAGTGTTGGGATTACAGGCGTAAGCAATCATGTCCGGCCAACAGCGGCTATGACTTACTGAGTACTTACTATGTACCATCCATTGTGCCCAATCAATTTACATGTAATACCTCATTTCATCCTAACAGCTCCATGAGACAAATAAAACTATCCTCCTGACTTTATATATAAGTAAGCTGTAACTCAGCTGCATAAGGGTAGTTATTCCAAGGTCAGTAGTGGCAGGTTTGCGATTTGAGCCCAGGTCTCTCTGACTCCATCACTGCCCCCCCCCCCTTTTTTTTTTTCAGATTTTCACTCTTGTTGTGCAGGCTGGAGTGCAATAGCGCAATCTCGGCTCACTGCAACCTCCACCTCCTGGGTTCAAGTGATTCTCCTGCCTCAACATCCCAAGTAGCTGGGATTAAAGGCATGTGCCACCATGCCTGGCTAATTTTTTTGTATTTTTAGTAGAGACGGGGTTTCACCATGTCAGTCAGGCTGGTCTCGAACTCCTGACCTCAGGTGATCCACCTGCCTTGGCCTCCAAAGTGCTGGGATTACAGGCGTGAGTCACTGCACCCAGCCCCATCATTGCCCCTCTTAACCATTATCTCACTTCTACTTTATCAAGGTAGTAAAATGGTAATACTATTTTGATAATGAAAAGGGTGTTTTTTTTTTTCTCTACTTTCTCATACTTCACAGATGAGCACATTCTTTCCCAAACTCCCTTAATTAGTATAAATATCTGATTAAAAAAACAAAATTGTATCAAGGAAATAAGATAGGAAGCACTGTTCTAAGGTTCATAATATAAAGCTTAAGAGACTTGTTTTTTTTTTTTTTTTGTGAGACGGAGTCTTGCTCTGTTGCCCAGGCTGGAGTGCAGTGGTGCGATCTCGGCTCACTGCAAGTTCCGCCTCCCGGGTTTACGCCATTCTCCTGCCTCAGCCTCTCGGGCAGCTGGGACTACAGGCGCCCGCCACCTCGCCCGGCTAGTTTTTTTTTGTATTTTTTAGTAGAGACGGGGTTTCAGCATGTTAGCCAGGATGGTCTCGATCTCCTGACCTTGTGATCCGCTTGTCTCGGCCTCCCAAAGTGCTAGGATTACAGGCTTGAGCCACCGTGCCCGGCCCAGACTTGTTAATGTTTATAACCAATAATATAAAATTATTGTTCCTATCTTCTGCTTCCCCAGCACCCTAAGACCTAATAATCATTAGATATTTCTGCATATATTCAATTTCTCACCTAAAAAAGAACAGGCTTTTATATAACAAGGAAGAAAATAAATAATAGAACCCAAATCTTTTTTTTTTTTTTTGAGACAGGATCTCACTCTGTCACCCAGGTTGAAGTGCAGTGGCGCAATCTCAGCTCACTCTGCAGCCTCAACTTCCTGGGCTCAAGTGATCCTTCTGCCTCAGTCTCCCAAGTAGCTGGGACTATAGGTGTGCCACTATGCCCAGCTAATACTTATATTTTTGTACAGACAGGGTTTCGCCTTGTTGCCCAGGCTGGTCTTGAACTCCTGGACTCAAGTGATCCGCCTTGTCTCAGCCTCCCAAAGTGCTGGGATTACAAGCATGAGCCACCATGCCTGGCCAGAACCCAAATCTTAAAACTAAAAATCATTTCACGGATTTGCTTTTCAGGTTCTCCTGTTCAGCGTTCACTAGCTGTGATAACTCAAAATGAGGCTCACCTGTTGGGACCTATTAGTTATATCCTTCGCAAATAACTGGACATGGTATTTACTGCCAAGAATTCTAAAATGGCCATCATATTCTGAAGACATCCTAACTTTTTTTTTTTTTTTGAGACAGTCTCATTTTGTCGCCCAGGCTGGAATGCAATGGCATGATCTCGGCTCACTGCTACCTCCGCCTCCTGGGTTCAAGTGATTCTCCTGCCTCAGCTTCCTGAGTAGCTGGGATTATAGGCACCCACCACCACACCCGGCTACATCCTAACATTAAATGATAAAATTTTAAATTGCCAATTTTAGTAAATGAAGTTAACTTACGTTAATTAGGGGCTATATCTTAGATGGTATATGAGAAAAGTTTAAATGTTCTATACTTACTAGACCATTTAATTGCAGAAGTGTTTTCTAACTACATCTTTCACAAAGTTCAGCTAAAATAATTGCCTCAAGCTTTATGACACAGAAGTTAGTGACCTTAATGTTTTTTGTTCACATAATCATAATTACTTTTAATTATCTTATACAATATAAACATTCACTACAGAAAAAAGTAAAAAGCACCCACAATCCCACATCTTAATATTTTAATATATACAAAACCTTCAAGCTGGTTTTCTATTCATTAAAAATGAAACTATATATATATACACACACACACATATATATACACACACACACACACTCTCACACACATGAAAAATGGAATGATATGATATACTTAGGGAAATACAAATACCTATTTGGAACATCGATGTTAATGATACAAGTTTCTAAAAGTTCTCCATAGAGATCTGTGCAAGATGCAAGAATCCACCTTTGATCATGTGATAAACAGTATCCCACAAAAAGAACATTGTATTTCTGTCCAGCTTCTCCAAATGTTTCTCCTAGCTCTGTCTGTTTGTCCTTCACTGGAGCCAGAATAAAAGGAGGTGCATAAAGTCGAATACACTCTGGTCTCTATAAAATAAAAAATTAAGGTATTATCATACTATACAATCTTAGATAAATATGTATTTAAAATGTAATTATCATTTACCTAATTATAAGATAATTGGAAAATGAGAGCTAAGCCAAAAATTGCACTTAGTTTTGCATAATATCATAAAAGTGTTGGCAGGGCGCAGTGGCTCGTGCCTGTAATCCCAGCACTTTGGGAGGCAGAGGTGGGCAATCACCTGAGGTCAGGAGTTCGAGACCAGCCTGGCCAACAAGACAAACCCCCCCCCCCCCCAATACACAAAATTAGCTGGGCAAGATGGCGCATGCCTATAATCCCAGCTACTCAGGAGGCTGAGGCAGGAGAATCGCTTGAACCCAGGAGGCGGAGGTTGTGATGAGCCGAGACTGCCCCACTGCACTCCAGCCTGGGTGACAAAGTAAGCCTCCATCTCAAAAAAAAAAAAAAGTATGTATAGTCATTCAACAACTTTGGTCATGAAAAACATACTTACATCAGGACTTCTAAGGGCAGTTTCCATGGCTAAACCTGGACCAAAGCCAGTCAATGTTTTCACATTGGTTGATGTTGGAAGTGGCCTCCGACACTGGGTAAAGGCCGAAAAAGCCAGGGATTTTAAATGCTGGGGATAGATTTCTCTATCTTCATGCTTCACAGGTTGCAACAGGTACTGACAAGGAATAATCTAAGAAGTGTAGGCAAATATTACAAATGTTAAACTTTCAAAAGAGAATAACAGGAATTGTGGGTCTAAAACTCTAAAAACTTTTTACTAGAAAATTTAAACAAAACCTAATTTAAATGAAAATTTAAGAATTGTTTTCTTACCTATTATGTAGGCTTTGAATAAGTAGCCAATTTTATCAATGGGTTCTGAACTAAAGGACTATTTAAAATTTTCTAGCCAGGCGTAGTGGCTCACACCTATAACCCCAGCACTTTGGGAGGCCAAGGTGGGCGGATCACAAGTTCAAGAGACAGAGACCATCCTGGCCAACATGGTGAAACCCCATCTCCACTAAAAATACAAAAATTAGCTGGGCGTGGTGGCACACGCCTGTAGTCCCAGCTACTTAGGAGGCTGAGGCAGGATAATCGCTTGAACCTGGGAGGCGGAGGTTGCAGTGAGCCGAGATTGTGCCACTGCACTCCAGTCTGGCGACAGAATGAGACTCCATCTCAAAAAAAAAAAACAACAAAAAACTATAAATTTTCTATGTAATAATTATATTAATAATGCCACTGACCAGTCCTGAAGTCTATAAAATAAATTCAAAATTTCTTCTAACAACTTAATATGGTTAATTGCTTTCTCCTTTTCTTGCAACCTGTCTTGTATGTGCTGTATCTTTCTATTTAGGCTCATGAATTTAAAAATTGGCTTATAAAAGTAACACAGGAGAAACATTTAATGTACTTAATGGACTTTTTTTTTATTCTGTATTATTACTGTGGTATGACTGTAAAGTTTATCTTTTATAAATTATCTAAGATTTATACTATATTAAAGTAAAATCAATATAACAGAACTTGGCTTTTAGATAATCAATTTGAATACAGAAAAGTAGTATCTGAAACTTCTGACAACATCAAACTGTTTTACATAATTTTAACTCACAACATTTATCACTCTTACCTGTACAGAAACAGTACTCTTGATATGAGGAGGAAGAGTCTGGACCATTTCTAGAAAGCATCGAAGTAGCCCCAATGTCCACACACTAGAAGAGTTAGTGCTCTCGTCTGTATTTTCGTATGTAAAAGGATCAATTATATAAACAACAATTGCAGGTGGATATGTGATCGCATGTGAATCACCATCTGTGGGGATTCCCACTTTATCCCGATCCATCGTGCTAAAATTTAAGGTAGAAATGAGACAAAAAATTATACTGTATATGCTTGAAGTAGCATCTAAGCAGGTTCTTAATATACCCCCCTCCTCCCTCTTTTTTGGTGAAAGATGTGAGAAAGCCTCTCTGAAAATGAAAGACATTTCTTTTTTTTTTTTTTTTTTTGAGGCGGAGTCTCGCTCTGTCGCCCGGTCTGGAGTTGGAGTGCAGTGGCCAGATCTCAGCTCACTGCAAGCTCCGCCTCCCGGGTTTACACCATTCTCCTGCCTCAGCCTTCCGAGTAGCTGGGACTACAGGCGCCCGCCACCTCGCCCGGCTAGTTTTTGTATTTTTAGTAGAGACGGGGTTTCACCATGTTAGCCAGGATGGTCTTGATCTCCTGACCTCGTGATCCGCCCGTCTCGGCCTCCCAAAGTGCTGGGATTACAGGCTTGAGCCACCATGCCCGGCCGAAAGACATTTCTTTCTCACCAAAGTGAACCATAAACATTGTAAATACAATTTCACAATATATAAAGACACTTGCCTTAAGAGGTCTTGCCTTAAATTTACCAAAAAAGAAAAAAGAAAAAAAGAATTCTTAAAACCATAGAGTATTAGATACAAAAGATTGCTTAGAGTTTAAGGGATAAAACTGAGACAAAGATAGGTCTCTTTGTCTGAGGCTATCTCAAATAGCTTCCCAAATTTATAAAGTTGGCTACAGGTAGAGCGAGGCCAGAAAGAAACCACGTTTCCAGAAACCACGTTTCCAGACTCATTCAATGTTCTAGTACATTTTTAGACTATATATATATGTTTTTTTTTTTTGAGATGGGGGTCTCACTATGTTAACCAAGTTGGTCTTGAACTCTTGGTCTCAAGCAATCCTCCTGCCTTAGCCTCTCAAAGTGCTAGGATTACAGGCATGAACCACTTAATCTCGTCCTATTTTTAGACTATATACATTTATTTCATACTTTACAGCTTCAATGGTGAACAAGTTTCCTTCTTCGATGGGTGATTTGATTTTTTTTACACTTCAAATCTATTCATATGTTCAAGAGGGGTGGATCAATCTGGGTAATGATTTGTTTTTACCCACATGAGTGTAATTTTGGGCACAACTGCATCCTGGATAGCTGACAGATATAATTAAGCTCTGGTTAACCTAGCCTATAAATCAAAAGGGAAGATCACTCAAAACCTTCATCATAAAGGGAATGAGAGCTGTCATAATCATTCCTGTCACCATAAATAACTTGGAATCACTGTGTAAAGTACTTAATGCATATTGTATCATATTACTCTCATCTTACACATAAGAAAACATGCTCAGAAAGTTAGAGTTTCCCCGAAGTCACAAAGCAGCTAAATGGTAGAGCTGAGATTCAAACTTTAGTATGACTCTAAAGCCTCTAAATAGACTGGGTCAACAGTGACTTCTCAATCACTAGAGTGATTTGCAGAGGCAAATCTACTTGACAATTATGCCACAGAAGACTCAAATGTCATATGGGTATCTGGACTACATGGTTTTCAAGCTCTTAATTCCCACCCTCAGATTCTAGAATTCTATGATAAAGATTTTATGAAGTAAAGTCCTCATTATAATTTTATACATAAAATATTCAACACTAGACCTGGTGCGGTAGCTCATGCCTGTAATCCCAGCACTTTGGGAGGCTAAGGCAGGCAGATCACTGAGTCCAAGAGTTCCAGACCAGCCAGGGCGACATGGTAAAACCCCGTCTCTACAAAAAAGTAGCTGGGTGTGGTGGTGCATGCCTGTAAGTCCCAGCTACTCAGAAGGCTGACGTGGGAGGATCACCTGAGCCCAAGAGGTCGAGTCTGCGGTGAGCCGTGATCATGCACTGTACTCCAGTCTCGGTGACAGAGTGAGACCTTGTCTTAAAAAAAGATACAAACTAAAATTTCAAGAATAAGATAAAAAAGCACTTTATGTTCATTCAAAATGTCTTATTTACAAAAAAAACAGCATGGTTGGGCATGGTGGCTCACATCTGTAATCCCAGCACTTTCGGAAGCCAAGGCGGGCCGATCACCTTAGGTCAGAAGTTTGAGCCTGGTCAACATGGCAAAACCCTGTCTCTACTAAAAATACAAAAATTAACCAGGTGTGGTGGCACATGCCTGTAATTCCAGCTACTGGGGAAGTTGAGGGAGGAGATTCGCTTGAAAACAGGAGGCAGAGGTTGCAGTGAAGGGAGATCCCGCCACTGCACTCCAGCCTGGGCAAAAGAGACTCTGTCTCAAGAAAAAAAAGAAAAAAGAAGTATTATAGTTTTCATATTTCTGCAAAAGCAGTATTTTTAAAGGTACCTTTCAGACACATCAGGATGCGGCTGAGTGGGAAGTGAAGATGATTCTCCAGAAATCCCAGCTGTCTGTAGAGTTGATGTCTGTTGCCCTCCTAGTTGACCACTCTGAACTGTATTTGCTTGTGTAGACATGGATCCTGCAGCATTACTGTTCATACTGCCAAAGGGTGGAAACGAAGGTAGTTTATTTGATGATACTCCACTATTCAAGTTGGAGGATGATGAAGATGAAGTTGAAGCTGTGGTCAAAGTTGAATTAGCTGTGGCAACTGAAGTAGATATGGCAACACCTGAAGTCATTGTCATAGTGCTGCTCGCTGCAGATGCTAAGGTGGCAGATGGAGTATTAGCATTTCCAGTATTTGTCATCTGAGGTGGAGTAATCAAAGACTGACTTGTAGGGGCAACTAAATTTGGCTGGGAAAGTAGAGAGCTGTCCAATGGCAGGGAAGCAAGATAAGGACCTAAAGAATAAAAACAGGTAGGAAATTTAATTCTTTATGTCACCGACTGGTTCTTTTTTTTATTCTACTGTGTAAACAGAATCATAATCCAGTTGATGTTTTCTTGGTAATTATAGCCCCTAAATTGCTTGCTAATGGTGTGACCTACATTTGCTTTCTATTTTCCTCTAGAAACTGAAGAAACATATTTAAAATGGAATTGAAAAAGCCAGAATTTTCACTCAAAATTAAAGAAATGATTACTATGAAAGTGTAACAAAATTCTATTTTCTAAGTATAATGAAATGTAAAAAAAAGGTATCTAGCAATATTCATCAAACTATTCAAAGGGTTTCTAAATCACAAATCAAATAAATATTGACTACATTGGCAGCTAATTAAAATATAAAATGGTATAATGTTATCATGGCGTTCAAATTACAGGAATGTCTAATGAGATTCAATATTTTGGTTCTGCATCTCTTTGGATTAAGTCTAAAGGAAGTCCACTGATACTTATTTCAAGAGTATTTATAAGCAATACAGTTGGGCATGGGTAGAATGAAAGAAAAAAATGTATGTAACAAGCAAGTCTTAAACAGCTGTCATTTTCTTAGCTACAACAAAGAACTATTTCTTGGTTTGGTAGAGATTAACTATAAATTATTTTATCTCTGAACTGTAACAAATGAAGAATCTTCATGTTATTAAAACATCAGACCCTACAGAGGCAACAGAAAATGTATTTATAACCCATAATTTCATCCTACCTGATGGGATCCCTCATTAGGGATCAGCAAACTTGTTCTGTAAAGGGTCAGATAATAAATACTTTTGTCTTTGCAGCCACACAGTCTCTATCACAATTACTCAGCTCCAATGTTGTAGCACAAAAGCAGCCAGTGAAAATACACAAATAAATGAGGATGGCTGTGTTCCAGTAAAATTTTATGTACAAAAACAGCTGGTGGACCAGGCCACATTTTGCCAACACCAGCCTTATACAATAAATACAAATTCAATACCTAGGTCATATCTGCAGACTTGTGCATAAAGCTTGAGTTTAGAAAATGCTTCATTGTTACCATCAGCTGCCTGAGAAAACCATTCTGCTACCAATTTTTCTGATAGTTTATTTGATGCAGTAGATCCAACTCTCATGATCCCATCTGTTAACAGTCGAGAAACAGGTCTATGTTGACCTAATCGACAGGACTACAAATATACATACAGAAAGCAGAATTAGTAAATTTATTATAGTGTTTAGGCACACATTATAAAACCACGCATGAAAGCTATTTAAAATAAGCTTAACCATTTGCAATTAACAGTTATGATAAAAATATCAAGGGTGTTTTTAGAAGTAGGTCAAAAAAATTAACATATCAATAGTGAAATGGTGCCACAGGTCTTTTTCATTTTTACATTAGAAATTCATTAAATTTTTTTCAAAATTAAAATATCTCTAATGAAAAAACACCTAGATAACAATAGTACTAGAACCATTTGATTTGAATAAAAGCTTGCAGAATGCAGAAATAAGTAAGCATAAAAATGCAGGATTTTAGGTATACATTAACTCCATGAATTATGAATACACATATCCCTAAATCAAAGCATAATAAAAATTGGTATACAAATTTATTTATATACCCTCTCCGTCTAGTTTTGTGAGTCACTGATTTTTGTTGTAAGAAGCCCAATGTCAAATAAATTTGTAACATTGGATTAAGCAAACTTAGAAGACTTCTTTACTATAAGAATTTCAAAGCCTTTAAAAACCTAGTACGAATTGTGACTCTCTAAAAAGTAATATACAATGTTTCCCCAAGCCTATTTAACTATGGAACTTTTTTTCTGAGAGGATTTTACCAGCTAATGTTCGAAATAACACCCTTTGGGAAATGTTTATTTATTAAAAACACACTACAAATACCTTGTAATTATGTGGAAAATTTTATAAGGAGGCTAAACGAACATACACTAACATTCAGATTGTAAAAGGAATCAAAATTTAAAGACTAAATTTCTAAGCCTTTGTGGAAAAAGGAAGGAATAATAAAGTAAGACTTTATGTCCCATAACACTTTCAATTCACAATTATTGTGCCTGGTAATGGATATGTGAAAATTATAACTTAAAAGAAAGGACAAGAATTTCAGACCCGAAATGGACCTTAGTGATGTCTAGCATAGATTTATTTTACATATGAGGAAAGTGAGGCCTAGTGTCACTACCTGAAATCCTGGAGAAGACTAGAATTTTTGTAAATGTAATTTTTTTCCTGAGGAGCTATTTAACATTTACCCTTTGTTTTAGAAAAGGCCACATTAGAATGGATATATATACATGCCCTCAATGTTTCTTCCTCCAATAGGGAGATAGCCACTCTGACCCACGGCATACACATCTAACAGACTGGGTCAAACTCAGCAAAGAATGTAACTGGCTAGTATGAGAAATAAACATCTAATCTGACATTATCACTGTGTCCCAATCAACTGAACTGCCCAGTATGCTGTATATACAACAATACAAATTGTAAGGTAGTTTTAAAATGTCATCTCTTTTTAAACACCTACCTCATATATTGCAGTAAGATCTCTAAAAAAGCTTTTGGCTCCATTTAACAATGCTTCATTCTCTGGACACAGTACAACATAGGCTATATCTCTTTGAGATCCATAGGGTTCCAGCATAAGCCTCTCCCAATAAGGAAGAGCAAATGGAGAAAGCACCAGATAATCATAATCATAACCCAACAAAAATGTGGGGATTGGCAGTGGTTCTGGGGATTCATCAGTTCCTAAATAAGAAAGATGTATTTTAAGAAAACACTTAAAAACAAGACGTCTCCTTTTTATTTAAATGTCAAAAGTTAATGAAGTCATTATGAGTAAAAATATTTTATTACAGACAAAAATACTTAATGCCAGTGATCAAGACTTTTCAACAGTTAGGAATTTCCTAAACAAGTCTTTTTATTTACTTATTTTTTTGAGATAGGGTCTTGCTCTGTTGCCCAGGTTAGACTGCAGTGGAACAATCATGCCTTACTGCAGCATTAACATACTGGGCTCAAGTAATCGTGTGGCCTCAGCTTCCCGAATAGCTGGGACTACAGGTGTGTGCCACTATGCTTGGCTAATTTTTAAAGTTTTTGTAGAAATGGGATCTTGCTGTGTTACCCAGGTTGGTCTCTAACTCCTGAGCTCAAGTGATCCTCCTTCCTCAGCCTCCCAAAGTGCTGAGATTACATGCGGGAGCCACCACGTCTGGTCTGCATTTAAACTTTTGGCATGGGTCTGGGTGCAGTGGCTCACACCTGATTCCCGCACTTTGGGAGGCCGAGGTGGGCAGATCACTTGAGGTTAGGAGTTTGAGACCAGCCTGACCAACGTGGAGAAACCCCATCTCTACTAAAAATACAAAATTAGCCAGACGTAGTGGTGCATGCCTGTAATCCCAGCTACTCGGGAGGCTGAGACAGGAGAATTGCTTGAACCCAGGAGGTAGAGGTTGCGGTGAGCTGAGACTACGCCATTGCACTCCAGCCCGTGCAACAAGAGCAAAACTCCGTCTCAAAAAAAAAAAAAAGGACATAAAAATACACTGTAGGCCAGGTGCTATGGCTCATGCCTGTAATCTCAGCACCCTGGGAGGCTGAGGTGGGCGGATTACTTGAGCCCAGGAGTTTGAGGCCTAGGCAACACAGTGAGACACCATCCCTATTTATACATTTAAAAACAATATAATTTAAAAACATAGAAAAAAGAAAAAAACCTTATTAAGAGTGTAGATTTCGCCCGGCGCGGTGGCTCAAGCCTGTAATCCCAGCACTTTGGGAGGCCGAGGCGGGTGAATCACAAGGTCAGGAGATCAAGACCATCCTGGCTAACATGGTGAAACCCCGTCTCTACTAAAAATACAAAAAAATTAGCCGGACGTGGTGGCGGGCGCCTGTAGTCCCAGCTACTCGGAGGCTGAAGCGGGAGAATGGGGTGAACCCGGGAGGCGGAGCTTGCAGTGAGCTGAGATCCGGCCACTGCACTCCAGCCTGGGTGACACAGCGAGACTCCGTCTCAAAAAAAAAAAAGAGTGTAGATTTCATGTTAAGCGTTCTGTTTTTTACGTTTTTTTTGTTTTTGTTTTTGAGATGGAGTCTTGTTCTGTTGCCTAGGCTGCAGTGCAGTGTTGCGATCTCCACTCACTCCAACCTCCACCTCCTGGGTTCAAGCAATTATCTCACCTCAGCCTCCCGAGTAGCTGCGATTATAGGCACATATCACCACACCTGGATAATTTTTTGTATTTTGGTAGAGATGGGGTTTCATCATGTCGGCTAGGCTGGTCTCAAACTACTGACCTCAAGTGATCTGCCCACCTCGGCCTCCCAAAGTGCTGGGATTACAGGCATGAGTCACCATGCCTGGTGAGTGTTCTTAACATAATAAAAAATTTTTAAAAGACAATGACCAACAACCTAATAGAAAAATGGGTTAAGAACATGAAGATTACAAAACAAAACTATAACACATAAAAAGATGATCTTTCTCATTAAAAAAAAAAGCAATTTAAAATTAATAGCAAACAATGATAAAGCTATGTGCTAGGTACTGTTGAAAGCTCTTTGTACTGACTCATTTAATCCTCACAAAAAACACAAGGCAGAAACTATTATTAACTTCATTTTAGAGATGAGAATAACATAAATTAGGAAGTTAAGCAATTTCTCTAGCATTTCACAAGAAGTACCAGGGTAGGAATTTAAACCCAGGAAATCTATCCCCACAGTCTGTACTATTTAATCTCTCAAACACTGAATCAGCAACCTGCTAGGCAAGGCTTTGGGAAAATAGGCACTTTAACTGGTGGGCATTCAAATTGGTATTACAGGGGCTGGGCATGGTGGCTCACGCCTGTAATCTCAGCACTTTGGGAGGCCTAGGTAGGTGGATCACTTGAGGCAAGGAGTTCGAAAACAGACTGGGCAACATGGCAAAATCCCTTCTCCACTAAAAATATAAAAATTAGCCAGGTGTGGTTAAGGCATGCCTGTAATCCCAGCTACTCATAAGGCTGATGCATGAGAACTGCTTGAACCTGGGAGGTGGAGGGTGCAGTGAGCTGACATCACGCCACTACACTCCAGTCTGGGCGAGAAAGTGAGACTGTCTCAAAAAAATAATAATAAATTTAAAAAAAAAGGTATTACAGAATTACAGAGAGTTATTTAGTTTTTTGTTGTTTTTTTTTTTTCTTGAAACACACATCTGGGTGCTTACAGTCTAGCCCTTTGGGAGGCTGAGGTGGGCAGATCACTAGGGCCCAGGAGCTGGAGACCAGCTTGGGAAACATGACAAAACCTCATCTCTACAAAATATACAAAAATTAGCTGGGTGTGGTGGCACACACCTGTAGTACCAGCTACTTGGGAGGCTGAGGTGGGAAGATCACTTGGGCCCAGGAGGTTACAGCTGCAGTGAGCCATGATTGTGCCACTGTACTCCAGCCAGGGTGACAGAACATATCTCAAAAATAATAATAAATAAAATAAAAATACACCCATGCTTTAAAGCCAGGGATCTGTGCATTACTGAAATAGAGCTGTAATGATAATGGTGGAAACAATCTATATGTTCATAAACACTGCACTCGTAAAATATATTATCATATGTAAAGAACAATGGAATACATGAATACATATAGCCATAAAAAAAAAAGAGATAATCTCTATATGTGCAGATAAAAATGATCTCCAAAATCAGTTAAGGCACAGAAATAAATAAATGTACTATATTAGGTTGTTTTTTTTTTGAGACAGAGTTTCGCTCTTGTTGCCCAGGCTGGAGTGCAATGGCGTGATCTTGGCTGGTGGCAACCTCTGGCTCCCAGGTTCAAGTGATTCTCCTTCTCCTGCCACAGCCTCTCAAGTAGCTGGGATTACAGACATGCACCACTATGCCCGGCTTATTTTGTATTTTTAGTAGAAATGGGGTTTCTTCATGTTGGTCAGGCTGGTCTCGAAGAACTCCCGACCTCAGGTGACCCACTTGCCTTGGCCTTCCAAAGTGCTGAGATTACAGGTGTGAGCCACCGCACCCAGCTACTATCTTAGTTTTTAAAATAATGTAAAAGTTTATACTAAAATATATTTTCTGGCTGGGCGTGGTGGCTCATGCCTGTAATCCCAGCACTTAGGGAGGCTGAGGCGGGCAGATCACTTGAGGCCAGGAGTTTGAGACCAGCCTGGCCAACATGATGAAACCCTGTCTCTACTAAATATACAAAAAATTAGCCAGGCATGGTGGCGTGCACCCATATTCCCAGCTACTCAGGAGGCTAAGCCAGGAGAATTGCGTGAACCCAGGAGGCAGAGGTTTTGTAATGAGATTTAAATTATTTAGCCATTAAAAGAAGGAGAAAAGGAAAACAGGCAAATCCATTACTTTCACATATAATACATTCCAAATCCATACACAAAAGTCAAAGATTTCAAGAAGTATTATTCCAAATACATTTGAAAAACTCCAATTACAGCCCACCTTTCAGAGATAATCTTCCACAAATAGTCCAAATATTTGGAATAGTCTTTTCATCACAGCTGACCATAAATCTGCATACCTATTATGAGAATTCATTTTCTACTCTTGTCACAACCAGCAAATTTCTTCTTTGTTGTAATTATTTTTAAATGAAGACCTTAGCTCCTTTTATCACTAGTATAGCCCTCATTCCCCACTCCGCCTCCCTTTTTCATTGAATTTTGTAAAATAATTTATAACAAAAGCATTTTTTTGCCATTAAAAAAAAAAAAACCTTAGCAGTATGTCCCTTTCTTCATGTAAAATCTTGAGGCAAAGTCCCCTATGTGCAAGAACAGATCTAAGAGAAGCCACTCCTTTTGAAGCGGGGTTGGAGAGTTGAATAAGCTGAATGTTTGAAATGGTGGGGAAAAAAGCTAGGATTGGACCACAGTGGCCTTAAGAATATACCACAAATATATTTAAAGAAAATTCATGTGCTTATTCTAGTTGGGCACAGAAATCTGAGAACTGAAATAAAATCAGTCATTATTTATCACTATAAATTACTTACCATAAGAGCCTCGGCCAGCCATTTTATGAAATTGTTGCCAAGTAAGAGGACCCTGAACACCCCAAGGTCTTACTGTTCTTTTTTTCTGAATGGCATCCTGAAGAACTGGCTGAAGAGAGAGGAGCATTCGAAGTATATCCTGTGAGCACTGCATACTCACATCTACAAGCATTTAAAAAAAAAAAGTAATTAAGAATTGCTATTCCCAACACAAATAAAATTTTAAGATAATACAAAACACATATAGGGAAGTTCAGGTCTGCTCTGCATCAAGAAGATTAAACCCTTGCTTGTGCAGAGAACTGTATTAAGTTCTATCAGATGATCTGTAGAAATGGTTCTTCTAGATGCTTACAACCAAGAAGACATACAATAAAAAGCTACTGTAACTTATCTCCATAAAAAGTCATTCATTAGCTGATTAATCAAATTTATAAATTAGTCAAATAAATTTCTTTCTTTTTGCATTTATGGTGGCTGTTTTGGTGCTGTAGGTATTTTACCAGAAAGAAGTCTGCCTCACACTGAAATTACATCCCATAATTAGCACTACTATGGTAAAGTGAATAAAGACTGGTTATAATTATTAAAGTTTAATTTGAAAAAAAAGTAGACTTTGACAATTCTAAAATACAAAAACTATACAGTAACTTGCTCACACTGCTAAAAAGTATATTATCCATAGATATTTTATAAGCTTATACATCTTAAAGATTTATAGATTATCAAATTATGACCTGCATTTCTGACCAACTATCAGAATGGGTATGAAAGGTGCTCCACATAAATGTCAAATGGCTCAAGGAAAAATCACTAAATGATATTGATACAATAAATGTGGCCCCCAGAATGGTCCAGTTGTACCACTCAACCTGTTTGAGCACAGTTATATTAAATCATTCAATTTTAATTTATTACCTTTGCCTAATTTATCGTTATAGGCCCCAATTTCCTATATCTAAAAAGTGTACTGGCTAGGCCCAGTGGCTCACACCTGTAATTCCAGCACTTTGGGAGGCCAATGCAGGTGGACTGTTTGAGGTCAGGAGTTTGAGACCAGCCTGGCCAACACAGTGAAACCCTGTCTCTACCAAAAAATACAAAACTTAGCCAGGCATGGTGATGCATGCCTATAATCCCAGCTACTGGGGAGGCTAAGGCAGGAGAACTGCTTGAACCCAGGAGGCAGGGGTTGCAGTGACCCGAGATCATGGCACTGCACTCCAGCTTGGGTGACAAAGTGAGAGCCCATCTCAAAAAACAAAAACAAAAACAAAAAAAAGTGTACAGAACTAGATAAAACTAAGTTCCAAATACAATACTTAATATGTAATATGCTTAAATAAACTTTTGCATACACAGTAGAATACTATTTAGTAGTTGAAAATGCTAATAGGCTGGGCTTGGGTGGTGGCTCATGCCTGTAATTCCAGCACTTTGGGAGACTGAGGCAGTCAGACTGCTTGAGCTTACGAGTTCATGGGCAGCCTGCTCAACATAGCAAAACCTTGTCTCTACAAAAAGCCAGATATGGTGCCACATGCCTGTGGTTCCAGCTACTCAGGAGAATGAAGTGGGAGGATCACTTGAGCCCATGAGGTCGAGGTTACGGTAAGCCATGATGGCATAACACTGCACTTCAGCCTTGACAACAGAGCGAGACCCCTTCTCCAAAAAAAAAAAAAAAAAAAAAAAAGAAAAGAAAAAAGAAGATCAGAAAAAAATACCTATGAAGTACTATGCTTATTACCTGCATGACAAAATGATCTGTATGCTGACCCCCAGGACACACAGTTTACCTTTTACTTATATAACAAACCTGGCACACGTACCCATGAACCTAAAATAAAAGTTTTAAAAAAGGAGTGATCATGGAGGATAATCAATCAATAGAAATAAACTGAAAATCCAGAAATCAACCCACCTGCTTATGATAAACTGATTTTTGACAAAGGTACCAAGACAACTTAAAGATAACATTTTCCATAGGTGATTCTGGGACAACTAGATATCCACATGCAAAAGAATGAAGTCAGAACCCTTCCATATACTATATACAAAATATTCAGAATGGATCAGAGATCTAAATATAAGAGCTAAAACTAAAAAGTTATTTCAAAAAAGTAATAGGCGTAAATTTTCAAGACCTTGGATTAGGTCCTGACCTAGACATCAAAAGCACAAGCAACAAGAGAAAAAATAAATTGGACTTCATCAAAATTAAAAATGTTTGTGCTTCAAAGAATACCATCAACGAAATAAGATTTCACATCCTATGGAGATACGAAAAAAAGGAAAGTGAAAAGAAGCTGAGTGTGATAGCAGGCCCCTGCAGTCCTAGCTACCTGAGGAGGCTGCAGCGGGAGGATCGCTTGAATCCAAGAGTTTGAGACCAGTCTGGTCAAACTAGCAAGACCCTGTATCTTTAAAAAAAAAAAAGATGAAAAGACAATGCAGAGTATAGGAGAAAATATATGCAAATCACACATGTGGTAAGGGGGCTTGTGTCCTTGTATCCAGGATATATTAAAAAAAACTCTTAGGATTCGATAATAAAAATACATAAAAACCTAATTTTAAAAATGGGCAAAAAATCTGAAAAGTCATTTCTCCAAAGAAGATATACAAATGGACAACAAGCACATGAAACAATGTTCAACATTATTAGTCATTAGGGAAATGCAGATGAAACCACAATGAGATACTACTTCACACAAAGTATCACAATGAGATACTTTGACTATAAGATGACTATAAGAAAAACAACGTGCCAAGTGTAAGTGAAATCCTCATATGTTGCTGGTAGTTATATAAAATGGTGCAGCTGCTATGGAAAACAATCTGGCAGTTCCTCAAAAGATTAAACAGGTCAGGTGTGGTGGTGCATGCTTGTAATCCCAGCTACAGGGAGGCTGAGGCACAAGAATTGCTTGAACCTGGGAGTCGGTTGCAACCTGGTTGCAATGAGCCAAGATTGTGCCCCAATGCACTCCAGCCTGGGATGACAGAGCAAGACTCTTGTCTCAAAACAAAACAAAGGCCAAGTGCAGTGGCTCACACCTGTAATCCCAGCACTTTGGGAGGCCGAGGCAGGTGGGTCACCTGAGGTCAGGAGTTTGAGACCAGCCTGGCCAATATGGTGAAACCCCATCTCTACCAAAAATTCAAAAATTAGTTGGGCGTGGTGGTGGGCACCTGTAATCCCAGTTACTCGGGAAGCTGAGGCAGGAGAATTGCTTGAATCTGGGAGGCAGAGGTTAGAGTGAGCCAAGATTGCGCCACTGCACTCCAGCCTGGGCAACAAGAGTGAGACTCCATCTCAAAAAAAACAAACAAACAAAAAAAAAGATTAAACAATATGACTCAGTGAGTCCACTTAAGAGTAATAAAAACATGTCCATATAAAAACTTGTATACAAATGTTCATGGCAGCATTATTCATAATAGCCAAAAAGTGGGAAAAAACTAAATATCCATCAACTGATGAATGGGTAAATAAAATACAGTATCTTCATACAATGGAATATTATTCGGCAATAAAGTACTAATATGTGCTACAGCATAGGTGAACCTTGAAAACATTATGCAAAGTGAAAAAAGCCAGTCACTGAAGACCATACAGTATATAATGCTATTGATATGAGTATATAATTCTATTGATATGAAATATCCAAAAGCGGTAAATCTAGGTAGACAGAAAGTAGACTAGTGGTTGTCTATAGCTAGGAAAGAAGGTTGAACGGAAAAAGGGAGTGACTGCTAACAGGTAGGGGGTTTAATAAGAAAATGCTCTAAAACCGACTGTGTTGATGACTGCCCAACTCTGCATACTAAAAAGCAGCCAACTGTACATTTTAAATGGGTGAATTGTATGGTATTCTTAATTTTTGTTCAGCAAGTATGTATTTTTTTTTTTTTTTTTTTGAGACGGAGTCTCGCTCTGTCTCCCGGGCTGGAGTGCAGTGGCCGGATCTCAGCTCACTGCAAGCTCTGCCTCCCGGGTTTATGCCATTCTCCTGCCTCAGCCTCCAGAGTAGCTGGGACTACAGGCGCCCGCCACCTCGCCCGGCTAGTTTTTTGTATTTTTTAGTAGAGACGGGGTTTCACCGTGTTAGCCGGGATGGTCTCGATCTCCTGACCTCGTGATCCGCCCGTCTCGGCCTCCCAAAGTGCTGGGATTACAGGCTTGAGCCACCGCGCCCAGCCGTATTTTTTATAATTAGAACAGAGCTTTCTCTATCTTCAACAAAATTAACATTGTCATTAAAATATACAAACTACACTGGCCAGGTGCGGTGGCTCATGCTTGTAACTCCAGCACTTTGGGAGGCCGAGGCGGGTGGATCACGAGGTCAGGAGATCGAGACCAGCCTGGCCAACACGGTGAAACCCCATCTCTACTAAAAATACAAAAAATTAGCTCGGTGTGCGGCGGGCGCCTGTAGTCCCAGCTACTCAAGAGGCTGAGGCAGGAGAATGGCGTGAACCCAGTAGGCACAGCTTGCAGTGAGCCAAGATCACGCCACTGCACTCCAGCCTGGGCTAAACAGAGTGAGACTGCATCTCAAAAACAAAACAAAACAAAACAAAACAAAAAATACATATATATACACAAACTATACTTTGCAGACTTTTAAATTCATTCAAACATATCTTCTTTCAAGATGTTAAAACTAAATAAACAAATCCAAACATCTATTTTAATATCCTGATCTACTGTGTTCATTATTCTAGGTGTTTAGATTACAGACAAAAATCTTTGCCTTTACACAGAACTTTGCAAAGAGTGTTCTTAATGGAGGTAAGAAATAACAATTAATAAATTTTATTATGTTAGAAGGTAATAGTCAACACTATGGAAAGAAAGCAAGATGGAGAACATGAAGAAGGGTTTGCATTTTTATAATGAGAAGATGACATCTGACAAGATTTAAAGAAGACAGAGTTATCCACATAAATATCTGGAAAACGAGTATCCAAGAGGGAGGAAAGATGCCAAGGGCTCTAATGCAGGAGCTTGCCACCATTTCATGATGCTGTAACTTAATCAAAGTATTCTAATATTGCACATTTATGTTTTCCAACATTGTTTTTTGTTGTTGTTGTTTTTTTTTTGAGACAGAGTCTCACTCTGTCACCCAGGCTGGAGTGCAGTGGCGCAATCTCCGCTCACTGCAACCTTCGCCTCCCAGGTTCACACCATTCTCCTGCCCCAGCCTCCCAAGTAGCTGGGACTACAGGTGCCCGCCACCACGCCCAGCTAATTTTTTGTATTTTTAGTAGAGACCGGGTTTCACCATGTTAGCCAGGATGGTCTTGATCTGACCTCGTGATCCACCCGCCTTGGCCTCTCAAAGTGCTGGGATTACAGGCATGAGCCACTGCACCCAGCCCATTATTTGTTTTTAATACTGAAAATTTTTAATTGAAATATAAAGTCTTTTCTTTCTTTCTTTTCTTTTTGGTAGAGATGGGGGTCTTGCTATGTTCCTCAGGCTGGTCTCAAACTCCTGGTCTCAAGCAATACTCCTGCCTCAGCCTCCCAAAATGCTAGGATTACAGGGGTGAGCCATGGGCCCCATTTCTCTCTTTCTTGTACTAAATTATTTTCTTTGGACAAGTTCTTAAGAAGAAATTCATTTTTAAGTCTGCAGCTTTCTGTTTACATCAGTGCTTACTGTTATTCAAAAAACATATACCAGGTAAAGCTCAATGTTTTCCATTATTTTGTAAGTTGGTTTTTAAAAACAAAATAATTATAAAGAGTGCCACTAATCCTCCTGCTGCTGTCATTACCACTACTAACATCTGAGTTCTTACTATGTGAGAAAAACTGCTTTTTTTTTTCAGACCGAGTTTCACTCTTGTCACCCGGGCTGGAGTGCAATGGCAGGATCTCGGGCTCACTGCAACCTCCACCTCATGGGTTCAAGCAATTCTCCTGCCTTAGCCTCCCAAGTAGCTGGGATTACAGGCATGCACCACCACGCCAAGCTAATTTTTGTATTTTAAGTAGAGATGGGGTTTCACCATGTTGGTCAGGCTGGTCTTGAACTCCTGCGTGGCTCATGCCTGTAATCCCTGCACTTTGAGGCGGGGCCAAGGTGGGTGGATCAACTACTCTGTTTTATATGTACTATTTCATTTGATTATCTCAATACCCTGTAAAGTAAATCTATTATTGACCCTATTTTAAGAAATCAAGGCACAGAAAGGTTAACTAACTTGGCCCAAGGTAGCAGGCAGTATTTAGTGCTAGAGTCATGTTTCAAACCCAAGCAGTCTGAGTCCACAGCCTATGATCTTAACTACTCTATATGGTTTAAAATAATCTTTCCTTTTTTTTTTTGAATACCTATGACATTTATTTGTATCTTTCCCTTTTTAAATTTGGTCCCTGGGAATGAATAATTGGATAAATGCTGATACTATGTCATATACATGAACTTAATCACTGGTCCACGTGTTGTTCTCTTACATTTCAAAAATTTTCTTTAATAATAAAATGAACAACTGTAATCTCACTGCCTAGGAACTAGAACATTACCAAAAATGATCTTATTAAATGTTTCTCCCTATCCTATCTCTTGGTCATTTTTCGATATGTGTGAAATTTCAAGAATTAACCAATATCCTCAATTTTATGTGTATGTAAAATAATACACTCAGTTGTGCTTGTTTCAAAACTTTATCAACGGTAATACATTAAAGAGGTATTTTTAACGGGTATCTGACTATATGTAATCTTCTGGGACTTGTTCCCTCTTCCTCTCCTCAACAGCATCATTAAGATTCATATTTGTTATATATAACTGTATTCATTTTCAGAAGCCATATAACATTCCATCTGTACTATCATTATTACTCAACCTTCTGCATTACATGCCCATTTTTTTCTTTTTGAGACAAGAGTCTCATTCTGTCAAATAGGCTGGAGTGCAGTGGTACAATCATGGTTCACTGAATTCTCCATCTCCTACGTTCAAGCTATACTCCCACCTCAGCCTCCCAAGTAGCTGAGACTACAGGTGCATGCTACCACACCCAGCTAACTTTTGTATTTTTAGTCGAGATGGGTCTGCCATGTTCACCAGGCTGGTCTTGAACTCCTGGGCTTTTAAATTAAAAAAAAAATTCCTTTCTATAGGATCACTCCCAATGCACCTTTAACAAAATAATAATAAACCTCTGTTTTAACCCTATTATGCAATTTCTCTGCTATTTACAGCAAAAGTCCCCAGCAAATTGTCTAAGTTTGCTTCTCATCCTGTTCTTTTGTGAACCCATTCTAATCAGGTTGATTGAAACTGCCTATCAAGGTGACCACTAACTTCTATGTGGTCACATCCAATAACCTGTCTCAGTTTTCACCTTAATGTATCATAGTATTTGATAGAGATGATCACTCTCTTCTAAATATTCCCGGGCTGGGCACGGTGGCTCACGCCTGTAATCCCAGCACTTTGGGAGGCTGAGGCAGGTGGACTGCCTGAGCTCAGGAGTTCGAGACCAGTCTGGGCAACACAGTGAAACCTCGTCTCTACTGAAATACAAAAAATTAACTGGGTGTGGTGGCAGGCACCTGTAGTCCCAGCTACTTGGGAGGCTGAGGCAGGAGGATTACTTGAACCCGGGAGGTGGAGGTTGCAGTGAGCCGAGATCGTACCACACTGCACTCCAGGCTGGTCACAGAGCGAGACTCTGTCTCAAAACAAACAAAAATTCCCTAATCTTGATTTCTAGGATACCATGCTCTCTTGGTTTTCCTCCAACCTCCTTCTCAATTTTCTTTCCTGGCACCTCTTCTCCCTCCCCACCTCTAAATGTCAGCTCCATCCTTGTACTACTCTATCTACAATTACTCTATAGGTTATTTCATCCAGATCCACAGCTTTTCATGATGATAACTCACACACAAAATTTTTCAATCTCCGGACCCAATCATTCCTCTGAATTTAAACATACTATCTCCAAATGTGTATCTGATTTACTCCCCAGTGTTTCCCTCCTCTGTAGTTAGTACCATCATTCACCCAATTGCTCAAGCTATTATCGATGCCTCATCTTTTCTTACATGTCTATCGGCAAATCCTGTAGGTACTATTTTCCAAATATACCTAAAACCTATTACTTACATCTCGCTTGCCTCCTATCTTGTCTAAGCTACCATCATCTTTCACCTAAGCTTCTGAAACTGCCTTCCAACTGATTTATCCTGCTTCTATTCTCACTTTCACTACTGCCAACCCCCAAGGCTATTTTCCACACAATAGCAACAGAGAGTCTTGCTCTGTTGCCCAGGCTGGAGTGCAGTGGCATTATCTCAACTCACCACAACCTCCGCCTCCCAGGTTCAAGCAACTCCTCTGCCTCGGCCACCTGAGCAGCTGGGACCACAGGCACACCCCACCACACTGGCTAATTTTTGTATTTTTAGTAGAGATGGGGTTTCACCATATTGGGCAGGCTGGTCTCGAACTCCTGACCTCATGATCTGCCCACTTCAGTCTCCCAAAGTGCTGGGATAAGAGACGTGAGCCACCGCGCCCGGCCATTTTTTTTTTTTTTTTTTTTTTTTTTAGATGGGAATTTCACTCTTGTTGCCCAGGCTGGAGTGCAATAGCGCAATCTTGGCTCACTGCAACTTCCGCCTCCCAGGTTCAAGTACTTCTCCTGCCTCAGCCTCCCAAGTAGCTGGGATTACACGTGCCCGCCACCAAGCCCAGCTAATTTTATATTTTCAGTAAAGATAGGATTTCACTATGTTGGTCAGGCTGGTCTCGAACTCCTGACCTCAGGTGATCCGCCTCCCTCGGCCTCCCAAAGTGCTGGGATTACAGGCATGAGCCACTGTGCCAGGCTGAGAAATCTCTTAAAAAACAATCAAAATAAAGATCATGTTACTCCCCTTGTCAAAACTGTTCAATAGGTTCCCATCACATTTAGTACAAACCACAAAGGCCTTACATGGTGTATAAGACTCTAAATGATGCTGGTGAATGGCTACCTCTTAAATTTCATCTCCTTCCAGTCTCCCTATCACCCAAAGCATTCCAGCAACATCAGTCACCTTAATGTTCCTCAAACTCGTAAAAGCAAAATACTCCCTCAGGGTGTTTGCGCTGCCTGAAACACTCTTTCCTCATCTAACTACATAGCTCATATTCTACTTTATGTAGGAGTTTGCCCAAATGCTATCTCCTCAGTATCTTATCTGACCATACATCTAAAATAGTACATACGTGTCTTTTATCTACTCTTTTACTCTGCTTTTTCTCCAAATTACTTCTTACTATTATAAGCTTTTTTGTTTATTTCCTATTTTCTCCACTAAATTATAGATTCAAAAAGGGCAAAGAATATGTGTGCTTTGTTCAACAGTGAACCTAGGCTAACACCTGGCACATATAAGGTGCCCAGTAAATACTTAATGAGCGAAAGAATGTTGAATAAAGCAGACCATTAGCAATGTTATGCTAATATATACAATGTGCCTTTCATATTCCTACATAAGTATATAATTACAGATTTATAATAACCATACTTTTATTGGTGAAATTAAACTAAACTGCTAAGAAATTCACCCTTTAAAAACATCATCCTTAAAAGAGTTTTAAGTCCAACTTTAAATGTCTTTATTTGCTACACGGGTAATTGCCTTTATTACTTTTTCCTAAGAATGAAAAGCAAAGTCATACAACTAAAGTGAAATAAGCAAACAAAAAAGTATTTTATTAGCATACTTACCATTTCTTTTGGACCAGGGGTATAAGCATGAACTTTTCACAAGTGCTTCATCAACTTTTCCTCCTGACATGTTATCCATGAATTGACGCCCATGTTCTAATGCAAGGTAGCAGTCATTGCAACAGTCACGCTCTTCAACACGTACCCAATTGCTAATTACACCACTTTTAGAAAAAGGATCTTGGTCTGCTGCTCCAAAGGGTGAAAATAAATTAGTGCACTGATCTTGTAGCAATAATATCAAATCATCAGATAATTTTTCAGATTCCTTTAGTCCTCCATTAACATGTTCAGCAGAGGTACCCCTGAGAGCTTCAAAACGTTTTTCTGCTTCTTTGCCACAGTCTGTATTGCGTCCTATGATATCTAGTTCATCTTCAAGAAATAATCCTGAACTGTTTCCAAATTTTCTATTCATGATAGCACTGAAGCCACAGGTACACCTATACTGTGCTTCCTGCGTTGGATCTGGAATGTAAACTCCAACATCGGCACCCTTGATATTCATGTTGCAGACACAGATGCAACAACTATCAAAGTTACAGTCTTTAAACAAATTCATAACTGATTCTGAAAGGATGAGGTTTACATAAAGACTGTGTGCTTCAGGGATGGAAGGGACAGTTGCAGGTTCAACAGAATTAAGGGGTCTGCATGTAGATGGGGTAGAAGCTGGTGAATACAAGTCTGAATTTTCGTATTTGACTGAACCTTGAGCACTAGCAGGTCCACCAGCTCCACGAGGAGTTCGAGGAGTCCTTGGAGTCCTTGGAGTTGGAAACCGAGGGGTGGATGGAGAAGGAAGAATTCCTGCTCCGCTGTTACTAGGAGGTGCACTGCTAGGAGGCATCCCAAAAGAAGTATGAGTTTGAGGTGTATAAGCAGGGCCATATTCTTGATCCATATTACTTCCATCACTATCATCACCAGGTAAAAGAAAATCAAATACATATATAAAGGAACATATTAGTAACATGAAATACAACTAAAAACGTCCCAAATGTTTTTCAATTACATAGAAAATTATGAAAGGACAAGTATTGCAAGAATTACAAGAACAGTCAATTTTTATTTCTGGTTAACATATCTACTCTAAGTGACTGTTGTGGACTAAAGATCAATCAACAAGTTCAAAAATCATTAATAAGTACTGTATACACTAATGCACACCTAGACATCCATATTTACTATCTATAAATTTTGTTTACTAGAAATACGTATATTTCCTTGATTCTAAGATGCTACTGACTGTAAAAGAAAAATGATTTTAAAAAAATGATTTTAGAGATGCTCATGTGTAAAAAGGGAAAAATGGTAATTTTAAGATGCTACCACTTACAAGACATCTCAAATTCAGATTTCTCTCAGCCTTGAGTTGAAACGGACAAAGTCAGAGATGTTAAAATGTGACACGTGTGGAAAATATGGCAAATGTAAAAATGGAAGCAATTTAAAATTGCAGCCCAAAAGAAAAGGTGCTTCTGAATACAAATCCAGCATAATAGTCTTAGGTTTCCTAATAGTTTAACCATACCCAATTAGCCTTTTTTTTTTTTTTTTTTTTTTTTTTTTGAGACGAAGTCTCACTCTGTTGCCCAGGCTGGAGTGCACTGGTGCAATCTCAGCTCCCTGCAACGTGTGCCTCCCTCTAACGTGTGCCTCCTAGGTTCAAGCCATTCTTGTGCCTCAGTCTCCCAAGTAGCTGAGACTACAGGCACACCACCACGCTTGGCTAATTTTTGTATTTTTAGTAGAGACGAGGTTTTCCATGTTGGTCAGGCTCATCTCAAACTCCTGACCTCAAGGGATATGCCTGCCTTGGCCTCCCAAAGTGTTGGAATTACAGGTGTGAGCCACTGCTCCCAGCCAATCACTATAATTGATTAACCAGAAATAATTTTTAGAATTTTCAAAAACCAATTTTCTTTTTCCGGCATACCAAGTAAATCTATGAAAAAAATTAAAGCTGTATAAGCATTCATATACTATTATAACAACATAAATCATACCCCTCTTTGATGAATGGCATTGCAGACCCTGAAGAAAGCAATTCCAATTTTCCAACAGTCCAACTCTGACGGTAAATACACTCTTCTGGCAATTTGATAGGGGGCAGATATTGGCTTGGTAGAGTTTTTAGAGGTGCAAACATGGAACATCCCACTAGAATTTGACAATTTTCAGGCTTATAGACATAAGAAAAATCCTACAATATAAAGATGGTAGGTTTTCAGTATCTTATCTTCTGGGGGGGAAAATAAACAAAAACCTCAAACAGGCTCTGGACCTTTTTTCCCTTCTTTAAACAGAATAAAATGTAAATACAATTCTATTATTTTCTTAAATGCATTCTTAATAGTGACACAACAATTCAGTCCTCAACTTAGCTACAAAACTGCAACCACTATGAAATAATTTTTAACTATAGCAATAAACTAATCCTATAAGAAAATACAGGAAGTGAATTATTTTTCTAGAAAAAACATACTTACTTTAATTTCAGAAGGTTTGGGACTACAGAGTCCCTCATCAACCTCAATTTTGAACTGTGCTCCTATACTAGAACTATTTCCTTCTAGAACAGTTCCTCCAGGTGTTGTATCCATACTACCATATTCTTTATTATTCATATTCATTGGGGAAAATCCCATAATATGTTGCTCCAATGATGGTGGTGTAGGATACATTTTATGAAGATCTGCAGTGCCTATATTTAATAAAAACATACATTTTAACATGACTAAAAATAGGTGAATCTGTGTTTAAAACAAAGGGAGTGGGGAGCTTTGTTGAGATTAAGTTTGCAAATTTATCACGAGCACAGATGAGGGAAGCTTACTTATGCAAGATAACGGGTCCAGATTTCCTGTCTTTGATTCCTTGCAGCTGGCTTTATCATCTGATCCATTCGCTGATTTTTTAGATCCAGGCTATTTAAAAAAAGCATATTTATCTAAAATTTTACATCCAATGTGATCTCAAAATAGTAATCATTCAGATATAACTTAACAGTAAAGCCCATTCATTAAAAGTAATATTTTGAATCTGTGATACAGCCAAATACATACTAGTGTTGAAAGACATAATACATTTCTTAGATCATCACTGACTTCATACTTATTTATTTGGTAATATTTATTTGGTAAGCCTCCAAATTAAAAAGAAAAAGTTCTTCCAATGAAAATGACCAATACTTTCAAAATATACAGAAGTAAGGTTAACCTTAACTTAAAACCAAAAATAAGAGGCCGGACGTGGTAGCTTACACCTGTAATACCAGCACTTTGGGAGGCTGAGGCAGGCAGATGAAAAAATTTGAGGCCAGGAGTTCGAGACCAGCCTGGTCAACATGGTGAAACCTCACCTCTACTAAAAATACAAAAAATTAGCCGGGCCTGGTGGGGCATGCCTGTAATTCCAGTTACTCGGGAGGCTGAGGCACAAGAATTGCAGGAGGCTGAGGCAGAAGAATTGCTTGAGCCTGGGAGGCAGAGGTTGCAGTGAGCCGGGATTGCACTACTGCACTCCAGCATGGGCAACAGAGCAAGAGCCTGTCTTAAAATAAATAAAAATAAGAAAACTTGCAATAAGAAGTAGTAATTAACATTAGAAATGCTTTTTGGTAAAAGATACTTGCAAAGCATTTGTCTCCTTAAGTTGAATATATTAAAGTTTTGTATATAATTAATCACCCACCTATCAAAATTCTTATACTTTTACCTTGTTTTAATAGTCTCCTTACTCCTGCAAAAATACTGTTAAAAGGTAAAACTAAGTACAAACTTCAGAAGATCTAATGACAAAGCAATAGGGTTCTTAATTTTCATACATTGAACAAACAAGTTTTACTATCTCCAAGCTCTTACCAATGTTTTCAGAGCTAACATTAGTTCCATGTCTTCTGTTAGACAGTTTGTGATAAATATTAATAAGTAGACCACGTTCTGACTACTACCTTTTTATCTCAGAGAACCACAGCTGATACAGAAATGGTAGTAGGGAGAACGTATGAATGTGCCAAAGCATTCAAGGATATATTGCCTAGTAAAGGGTACCCTAAAATGTACTACATTATGGGATATACAGTAAAAGTTTATGTACCTGCAGCATATGTATGTATATGTACACACACACATATACACATATAGACATATATGTTGAGAGAGGACTAAACGCATATTATACAGTAAAAGAAAGACCAAATGAGGCCGGGCGCGGTGGCTCAAGCCTGTAATCCCAGCACTTTGGGAGGCCGAGACGGGCGGATCACGAGGTCAGGAGATCGAGGCCATCCTGGCTAACATGGTGAAACCCCGTCTCTACTAAAAAATACAAAAAACTAGCCGGGCGAGGTGGCGGGCGCCTGTAGTCCCAGCTACTCGGGAGGCTGAGGCAGGAGAATGGCATAAACCCAGGAGGCAGAGCTTGCAGTGAGCTGAGATCCGGCCACTGCACTCCAGCCTGGGTGACAGAACGAGACTCCGTCTCCAAAAAAAAAAAAAAAGAAAGACCAAATGTACCATAGAAGTTTCCAAGCTACCTTTATGCAGATGAAAAGGAATTCCCTTTTATGATAATGCAGCACCCAACTCATTAATTTGACAGAGACTTGACATTCTAAGGAATCTCATTTTAAGCTTTAATTTCTTTTATATTCACTTTTTTCTGCAAATGGGTGTTAAACATTAAATATTATTTTTTCCTCTTTGTTATATCATGTATCTGTCTTATAATAATAGCTGTGATGCAAAACAAATTCAAAAGAACCGGTATTCCTTAATAAATTGACAAAGTAAATAATGTCAATTATTTATGTGTTCTCTGAATGAGTAAATTCCAGGGTCATTTCTCAAACTGCAGAATCAAATAGGAAAATAATTCTGCTTCCTAAAACTGCAAAATAGAACATATGGCAGAGCTCAAATTAAGGTTAATCATGTGTCCTCCTAATGTAAAAACAAAATGAGAAACAAAACCCTCAAAGTTTATAGGTGACATTATGGCAAGACTACTCAAACATGAGATTTAAAAAAGAAATCAATGAATGAGATTTTACTATAAAATATTTCCTATTGTTCAGGGCTAAAACATAGTATTGAACTCACAAATCACTTCTAAAAAATAAAAATAAATAAAATCAAGGAAAACAAACTATAATCCGTTCATTAATGAGATACTCACTGTTAGTTCATCTTCATCAGAATTGAAGAGATTATCAAGGTCGGTAAAAGAGACAGCCAGGTCTGAGTCATAAATCAAACTTGTTGATGGAGGACGGGCATGACTAGCAGGGCGAGGAGCATCTACAAAAGTCAATCAGAAAAATAAAATTAAAACTGCTACTACTACACCTATAATCCCAGCACTTTGGGAGGCCAAGAAGCGTGGATCACGAGGTCAGGAGTTCAGGACCAGCCTGGCCAAGATGGTGAAACCCCCATCTCTACTAAAAATACAAAAATTAGCCGAGTGTGATGGTAGGCACATGTAATCCCAGCTACTCGGGAGGCTGAGGCAGAGAATTGCTTGAACCCGGGAGGCGAAGGTTGCAGTGAGCTGAGATCAAGCCACTGTACTCCAGACTGGGAGACAGAGCGAGACTCCGTCTTTTAAAAAAAAAAAAAAAAAAAAAAAACTGCTACTACTGACCACATAAGTACTATTCTGTTTAAATCAGACATATAACTTTAAGGTCATAAGGGGATTATGCAACAAGAAATTGTACTTTACTGTTTAAAGTCTAGAAAGTGTTTTTATAGAAAAAAAGTTATAAATAAATGGTTATATCTTTCCCAGGAAGCTCACTATAAGGTCAGGTAATCCATAAAATAGCTAAGTAAGCTAATAATTAATGCATGAAACAAAAATATAAATGCCATTAGAAAAACAGAATTAAATACACACACATATTTGTAATTTTTTTTTTTTTTTGAGACGGGGTCTCGCTCTGTCACCACCAGGCTAGAATGCAGTGGTGCAACCACACCTCGCTGCAGCCTTGACCTCTCGGGCTCAAGGAATCCTCCCACCCCAGTAGCTGGGACTACAGCAACGTGACCCTATGCCCAGTTAATTTTTTTTTTTCCTCGAGTTGGGGTTTCGCCATGTTGCCCAGACTGGTCTTGAGCTCCTGGGCTCAAGCAATCCACCTGCCTCTGTTTCCCAAAGTGGTAGGATTACAGGTGTGACCATCTCACCTGGCCTATATTTTTCTATCTTTCTGAAATGTAAAGGAAGAACAGAACAATGATTAAGAGCTGCCTCTTGGGCCAGACAGACTTTAATCTGAAGCCCAGCTCCACCACTAACAGTATGACCCTCGACAAATTACTTAATGTCTCTGTGCCTCAACACCAAAAATTAAATGTAATAGAATGTCAGTAATATGCTTTGCCCAGTGCTAGGGAATATCCCAGGATAGGTAAGTAGGCCAAATAACCCAATTTGTTTCTGAGTTGTTTTTTTTTTTTTTTAATGTATGTATTGTGAAATGACTAAATCAAGCTACTGAACGTATTCATTACCTCATATACAGGTACTTTTTTTTTTTATGGTGAGAACACTTAAAATCTACTCTGAATTTTCAAATGTAGTATCTATTATTAAGTGTAGTAACCACAATTTACAATAGATCTCTTGAACTTATTCCTCCCAACTGAAATTTTGTGTCCTCTGGCCATCTACCATTCTCCCACCTCCCGTCTCTGGTAATCACCACTTTACTTTCTACTTCCATGAATCCAACTTTTTTTTTCTTTTTTTTAGACAGTCTCACTCTGTCGCCCATGCTGGAGTGCAATGGCGCGATCTCGGCCCACTGCAACCTGTCTCCCGGATTCAAGCGATTTTCCTCCCTCAGCCTCCTGAGTAGCTGGGACTACAGGCATGTGCCACCACACCCGGCTAATTTTTTGTATTTTTAGTACAGACAGGGTTTCACCGTGTTAGCCAGGATGGTCTCGATCTCCTGACCTCGCGATCCGCCCGTCTCGGCCTCCCAAAGTGCTGGGATTACAGGCTTAAGCCACCGCACCTGGCCGCTGAAAGTACATTTTAAGTATTCTCACCACATACACATACAAAAGGTAAATATGTAAGGTAATGCATATGTTAAATAGCTTGATTTGCCCATTCCACTTATATATATATACACACACATATACACACACACACATATATATAAAATAATAATTCCAAGTGTTTGTTCACTGAAGACTTGACAGTACCTTGAAGCTTATAGTTGTGAGGTTATAATAGGAGACTAACAATTCTCCTCATATCAGTCCCCACTGTTTAAATTATAACTGAAAAAATGATTTAGAAGAAGATAAACTATAATTGTGTTGTGACACAGAATATGAGTAAAATGTTTTAAAAAAAGTAAATATATATATTTTGGCATACTATGTATATATATACACACACACACACACCCCGCCCCAAAACATCATGTTGTATACCATAAATATATGCAATTTTTACTTGTCAATTAAAAAAAATTACTTTAAAAGTTAAATGGGTTTTGTAAATGATTTACTATACTAGGTCTCTCTATTCCATTCACAAGGAGTTTAAGTCAGACACATTCAAAGTGGAGTCTTCACCACTGTATTCCCAACACCCAAACAGTACCAACATATAACAGGTGTTAACTAAATATTTGTTAATTAGTGGCCTCAGAACAGCTCTCTTGTGTGTGTGGGAAGAAAATGACAACACAATTCCAGCAAAGTTTAATTTAGAAATTGTGGTTTTAGATCTGAAGGACTGTAGGCAATGACCTTATCTCCTCATTTTACAGGTGAAAACTTTAAAACATTTTACTCATATTTATTCTATGTCACAACACAATCATAGTGGAGCTTATTCTAAATCATTTTTCAATTTTTATTTATTTATTGAGACAGAGTCTCGCTCTGTCACCCAGGCAGCAGTGCAGTGGCACAATCTCCGCTCACTGCAACCTCTGCCTCTCGGGTTCAAAAGATTCTCCTGCCTAATCCTCCCAGTAGCTGGGATTACAGGCACCCGGCACCACACATGACTTATTTTTGTGTTTTTATTTTATTATTATTATTTTTTTATTTTTTGAGACGGAGTCTCGCTCTGTCGCCCAGACTGGAGTGCAGTGGCCGGATCTCAGCTCACTGCAAGCTCCGCCTCCTGGGTTCCCGCCATTCTCCTGCCTCAGCCTCCTGAGTAGCTGGGACTACAGGCGCCCGCCACCTCGCCCAGCTAGTTTTTTTTGTATTTTTTTAGTAGAGACGGGGTTTCACCGTGTTAGCCAGGATGGTCTCGATCTCCTGACCTGGTGATTCGCCCGTCTCGGCCTCCCAAAGTGCTGGGATTACAGGCTTGAGCCACCGCGCCCGGCCTATTTTTATGTTTTTAGTAGAGACGGGGTTTCACCACGTTGGCCAGGCTGGTCTCGAACTCCTGACTTCAGGTGATCCACCTGTCTCGGCCTTACAGGTGTAAGCCATTGCACCCAGCCCATCTTGGCTCACCACAACCTCCACCTCCTGGGTTCATGAGATTCTCCTGCCTCAGCCTCCCAAGTAGCTGGGACTACAGGCATGCATCACCATGCCCGGCTAATTTTTGTTTGTTTGTTGGAGACAGAGTCTCGCTCTCTTGACAGGCTGGAGTGCAGTGACATGATCTCAGCATACTGCAACCTCTGCCTCCCAGGTTTGAGCATTCTCCTGCCTCAGCCTCCCAAGTAGCTGGGACTACAGGCGTGTGCCTCCATGTCCAGCTAATTTTTGTATTTTTTCAGTAAAGACGGGGTTTCACCATGTTGGCCAGGATGGTCTCGATTTCTTGACCTCATGATCTGCCCACCACGGCCTCCTAAAGTGCTGAGATTACAGGCGTGAGCCACTGCACCCTGCCTAATTTTTGTTATTTTTTAGTAGGGATGGTGTTTCACTATGTTGGACAGGCTGGTCTCAAACTCCTGACCTCAAGTGATCCACCCACCTTGGCCTCCCAAAGTGCTGGGATTACGGGCATAAGCCACCATGCCCGGATCCATTTTTCAATAGTTTAAACAATGGAGACAGGTATGAAGAGAACTGATAGTCTTCTAATTGTAACCCCCATAGCTATAGGCTTGAAAGCACTGTCTTCAGAGAGCAAACACTTGGAGTTATGATGATGAAACACTCTACTGTCAACCAACTGGACATCTGTATCTTTCTCCTATTTTTTTCAAGTGTGTTTTTCCTGGATAGTATAACTATAGCCTTGGCATAGTATAACAATGGCCTTTCTCAATCACTTTCCAGTCAATATGTGCCTTCATTCTTTTACCTCCTTTCACATAATTCCCAGTAGAAGGGTGTGAGAAATCTATTACATAAAACTGAGTTTTTAATGGAAAACTATTTTTATATGTAAAAACAGGAAAGAGGTTGCAACAATTCAAAACGCAAATTCTATCACCTGAACTTGCTTCTTCCAATAAAAGATAACCAATAAATCCATCATTTAAGAAAGATTCCTTTTTACGAAACATAATGAATTATACAAAAAGGAATATTAGAAGTCCAACAAATATCAGATCAGTCTGTAGTAACAATCCTGGAAAGCAATATTTTGATTAGGAAATAAAGGTTTTACCTTGCTTGATAGAGGGACTAAATAATGACATAGCATCTTCTTCATGTGATAACACTGTTACACTAGATGTCCCATCTTCTACCTGCAAACAAATATTGCATGTTAGGCTGAAATATATAATTTACCAACAATAAAATCTACCAATTATTGAGGAGCTATGTGTCAGGCATCCAGCTAAGTGTTTAACATAATCACTGATTCTTATAGCTAACAAGTAAGTAGTATGCTTATTATTTTTTTTTTTTTGAGATGGATTCTCGCTCTATCACCAGGCTGGAGTACAGTGGCGTGATCTCGGCTCACTGTAACCTCTGCCTCCTAGGTTCAAGCGACTCTCCTGCCTTAGCTTCCCGAGCAGCTAGGACTACAGACACATGCCACCACGCCCAGCTAATTTTTGTATTTTTAGTAGAGACGAGGTTTCACCACATTGGCCAGGATGGTCTCGATCTCTTGACTCTGTGATCCGCCCACCTCAGCCTCCCAAAGTGCTGGGATTATAGGTGTAAGTCACCATGCCTGGCCTGTAGTATGTTTATTTTATAGATAAAAAAGTAAAGACTCTAATGTGCCCCAGAAAATATGGCTGGTAAGTAGTGAGAGCTGAAATTTTATCCTAAATCTGTCAAATTCCAAAGTCCATGTTCTTTTTTTTTTTTTTTTTTTTTGAGACAGAGTCTCACTCTGTCGCCGAGGCTGGAGTGCAGTGGCATAATCTTGGCTTGCTGCAATCTACCCCTCCTGGGTTCAAGAGATTCTCCCGCCTCAGCCTCCAAAGTAGCTGGGATTACAGGCATTTGCACCACCACACCTGGCTAATTTTTGTATTTTTAGTAGAGACGGGGTTTCACCATGTTGGCCAGGCTGATCTCGTTCTCCTGAACTCAGGTGATCCGCCCACCTCGGCCTCCAAAAGTGCTGGGATTATAGGCATGAGACACCACTGTGCCCGGCCAGTTCATGTTCTTTCTATTACACCTGCAGCCTTCCCAGCTACCACTACTCTCATACTTCTAAAAAGACAAAATTTCAAGTATCTGGCATATAGTAGGGCTAAGTAAAACTATATGAAACTAATTCTTTGTATTAAACGTATTACTGGGGGCTGGGCACGGTGGCTCATGCCTGTAATCCCAACGCTTTGGGAGGCCGAAGCGGGCAGATCACTTGAGGTCAGGAATTGAAGACCAGGCTGATGAACATGGAGAAACCCCATCTCTACTAAAAATACACAAAATTAGCCGGGCGTGGTGGTGCACAGCCTGTAATCTCAGCTACTAGGGAGGCTGAGGCAGGAGAATCACCTGAACCAGGGAGCCGAAGGTTGCAGTGAGTGGAGATCACACCATTGCACTCCAGCCTGGGCAACAAGAGTAAAACTCTGTCTCAAAAAAAAAAAAAAAAAAAAAAACCCACACGTATTATTGGACCCTTTTCACAACTTTACAGATTTCAGTTTTTTGTTTTTGTTTTTTTTTTTTTGAGACGGAGTATTGCTCTGTCACCAGGCGAAAGCCCAGTGGCATGATCTCGGCTCACTGCAACCTCTGCCCCCTGGGTTCAAGTGAATTCTCCTGCCTCAGCCTCCCAAGTAGCTGGGATTACAGGCGCCTGCCATCGCACTCAGCTAATTTTTGTATTTTTAGTAGAGACAGGGTTTCACCATCTTGGCCAGGCTGCTCTCGAACTCCAGACCTAGTGATCCACCCACCTCAGCCTCCCAAAGTGCTGGATTACAAGCATGGGCCACTGTCCTGGCCAATTTTCGTATTTTGTATTTAAGACATAATTTTTGTTTAGCAAAGTTATCTTACTCTTAACAAATTCTCATATATACTATATACTTGCACTTCATTTTTACTTTTAGGTGCACTGTAAGTTCCTGAATCACATATTCAAAAATAGCACATTATTTTTTAAACTCAGTGATGTATATTCTATTTTATTTTTGAAAACTGGTAATTCATTTACAACATATTTTAAAACCACTGTCAAAATAGCCTACCTAAATGTCCTGATTTCAATGATGGCAAAATTTAATATACCCTTTATCCAACCCAGAAACTTTTAAACAACAAAATACGTTCATTATCGGAGATCAGCTATAATTGGTACCATGTGCTTGATTTACCCATTCAAAAAAATACATTTTTCTTTTTTTTCTTTCTGAGACGGGAGTCTCGCTCTCTCACCCAGGCTGGAGTGCAGTGGCCTGATCTCGGCTCACTGCAACCTCTGCCTCCTGGGTTCAAATGATTCTCCTGCCTCAGCCTCCTGAATAGCTGGGATTATAGGCGCACACCACCATACTCACCTACTTTTTGTATTTTTATTAGAGACAGGGTTTCACTATGTTGGCCAGGCTGGTCTCGAACTCCTGTCCTCACGTGATCCGCCTGCCTCGGCCTCCCAAAGTGCTGGGATTACAGGCATGAGCCACCACACCCGGCCAAAAATACGTTTTTCTAAATAAATGATTACTCTTTCTATTCTAAGACAAAAGAAGTGAAATAATTGTGGTACTAAGAGTGTTACTATATGCAGTGCTACAAAATCAACAGTGACCTTTTGGTGTACTGTGATTCCTCTTACCTTGTGTTTTTTTCCAGCTTCTCTCTCACTATTTTGTCTATCTTTTTTATCAGGAAAAAGGAATTCCTCATCTCCTTCAACAAACGCATATGGATCAATTTTAGGTTCTTGTTCTGCATCAGATGCTATTGCTGAAAGATACTGGTTTTTAATTTGATATTGCTGCACTAATTCATCAGAAATTTTTAAAGGTTTCTTACATTGCACCATTAACCTGCATAAAAAAATTAAAAAAATTAATTATCCACATAAGCATTAAAAATTTCCAAAATGACATAAGTATCATAAGGTTTTTAGAACTACTTAAAAATTATCTAACCTGCAATCCCTTATTTCACAAATGAGGAGGCATGAAAATATTAAATAATTTATTGAAGTCTAAAATTGAGCCATAGAGAAATGGGGCCAAAATCCAAGTTTCCTAACTACATGATCTTTCCACCAAAATACGTTGTCTTTAGGTAATTCACGGTTCTTAACTCCTCAAGCACACTATTTTGTCCAAATCCATTCCCTGAAAGGGGCTCTTAAATCTAAACTGCTCCAGGACAGTAACTCAAAGTGGGGGCTTTATAAAAGTGAGGTAAGATACTTTTAAACAATGTATACAAGGAAAGTGATTATGTATTTTTTTTTACTGCCATGAGTACTTTAAGTTTTAAATTTTTGAAGGACTGATTTGTGTTTCATGAAAATAGCATTATTACTATTAATTGTGGCAAGATGTTTCACAATGGAAAGTGAAGTTTCAGTGCAAGTATCAGTTATTTTCTAATCACATTGGCACATGAATTTTTAAGCTATTAGTCTTCTGCTTCAACACAGCGACTGAAAAACTGCTTCTCTTTATTCTCCTAAAATAACCAATAAAATGACAGGAGATGACAGAATAAAAGAGAAGACAACAATGAAGTTGGAAAGATTAGCTAGTGGAAACTGACAGACCACAGAAAGCTGAAATCTAAGGATAAAAGAGGGACACCACAACAAGAAGCAAGCTGATCTATACCAAAGAACCCTGGAAAGTATCAGGACTTTTTTCTCTCTGAAGACCCAACTGCTCAGTGAGTGTGAACACAGAATCATTAGCTTCTGGTTTGCATAAGACACGTTTAGACTCTCAAATTCCTATTCTCTCGGGTATACGAAGCTAAGGTTCTCAACCTGTCATAAGAGTAGCTAGCAGCCAAGCTTGTAGTCAGATCATATCCAGAATCTTGCAATGACTATTTCACTCTGAGAAAAAAACCAAAGTCTTTATATCATCCTATGAAAACTTCCCATAATCTTGTTCTTCTCCTCTCTAACTTCATCTTTTACTATTCTAGTCCTCTCTTATACTGCTTCCAAGGCCTTCCTTTATGTTCCTCAATGGGTCCCAGACCCATTCCTGGCTATTTCTTTTATTGGGAACATTCTCCTTCCAAATATCTGCATAGCCAACTCACTTCCTTCAAGTCTTTGTTTAAATGTCATCTCTCTATGAGACCACAACTACCTTATTGAAAATAGCAATATGCCCATGCCCATTTGCCTCAATAATAATCCCCCTTACCCTGCTCTATTTTCCTGCATAGCAGTTATCTTTTAACATATTACATAATTTATTAAGTTCATAGTTGACTGTCACACTAGAACATAAAAACTCCACAAAGACAGGGGTCTTACCTTTGTTCACTAATTTAGCACAGATGCCTAGAGTACCTGGTACATAATAGGTGTCAATACTTGCTAATGAATAAATGAAATCTAAAAATCAGACTGAGATGTTTTTGCACTAGTACTACTAAAATACAGTATCTTGTACTCTGAAATAAACAATTTTTACACACTAGAAGGTACCAATGCCACTACTTATCTACTCTGAGTACTAAGACAAAAATTGTAAGATATGTAAGGCCTGGGAGCAATGAAGGTATCTGCAGATTGTACATTCTTTGAGTGACAGAGAAATCACACCTCATTCATCTATTCACTAATGCCTAGCACTAGCAGCACTTGATCGCTTACAAACTAAGGGCAAAGCAGGCCATCAAAACAAAAACTGATTTCTAAACATGCTATCAAATGCTCAAATATATATCATTATTATTCCAAATATGCCCCAGATTTATCCCAAAAACTAAAATCCCAAGTATACAAAAACTTTCTTCTGTGGGAACATAATGTTAGCACACTGTCATTGGGGGTATGTTTTATAATTAATCACCAGAATAGTTCTGTTGTATAAACAGATGAGTATCAAGTGTAGTTTTTTACCTCACCACATTAGACTCTAAATAACCATTAGCTGAATTGTCTACCAAATTTCACTAATGCAAATCTTTTCAAAATAGTAATTTTAGCTACTTTGATACGTACTTTTCTTATTTAACACTTAATATTTTAAGATAAGAAGCAAAGGGTATTATCCCTTACTTTGATGTGGAAATTATGTAAAATCAAGGGCTTTGCCAAGGTCACACAGTGGCAAAGTCAGAGACGAAAAGATTTTAAGTATTCATATTCAAATAACTATTCTTAGGGAAGAAAGTATAAGAAATCTCCCTTCCCCCAGCCTGAAAGACACTACTGCTCTCTGTAGAGACAAATAAAACAACTCTGTGTTTCATATTAAGTTGTCCTCTGGCATAAGTATAAAAACCTTCACACTGTTTATATAAGTAGTTGCTAGACTACTGTGCAGTAACATTATTAAAAAAACCAATTCTACTGCACAGGGCTCTATTAAAATAAAAATGAGTAAACCAAATGCATTACCTAAATATGACTTTTTGTTATTTTATTGAATCATTCTCACAGACATTAGGATGTGCAAAGAATTTAAATGTAGTCAATTTCAAGAGGATCAAGACACAATAAATTTTAAAATATAAATCATTTACATTATACATTCTATATTTAAAGCTGATAAAAAATAGAATTAAAAATTGTTACTTTTAAGAGATGCCAGATAAAAAACTCTAATTACCATACTGTCAACATCAATTATATAGTACACATACACTTTTAGAATACGAATAACCTTTCCTTTCCTCAAACGAACTTTCACATACAGCCAAATAGTTAACTACAGACACAGTTTCAATTAGACATAAAGCTAAATACAGACAAACTGCAAAAAGATCAGGTACAGCCATGAACAGCAAGTGTTGCAAGGCCCAAAGCAAATTTAAATTATATTATTCATTAATTCATCTCCTTCCTTTTACTATGACAATAACATACTATCCTGAAATGTACTCATATATAATTTAACATAGCTTATGGTAGCATATGCTGTTATGCCTTTATTCAATAAAAATTCTTCCAGATGAGGTATGACAGTTTTTAAGGATTGACAATTATAGAAGCAGATAAGCTATAGATGGAAAGTTAAGAAACAAACGAATGCAATAATGTCAAAATCTCCCCACCGCTTTTTTTCTTTTTTTTTGTTTTGAGACAAGGTTTTCTTGCTCTGTCACCCAGGCTGGAGTGCAGTGGCACAGTCTCAGCTCACTGCAACCTCCACCTCCGGAACTCAAAGTATCCTCCCTCTTCGGCCTCCTGAGTAGCTGGGACTACAGGCATGTACCACCACACTTGGCTAGTTTTTTATGTTTTGTAGAGACAGGATCTCACTATATTGCCCAGGTTGGTCTTGAACTCCTGGGCTCAAGTGATCCTCCCATTTTTGCCTCCCAAAGTGTTGGGATTACAGGTGTGAGCTACTGTGCCCAAACTAAAATCTCCCACTTTTTAAATGGTACTTTTTTCTATTACCATCTCCTATATTCAGAATCAATCCTTAAACTGAGTCAAGGTCACTGTCAAAGGAAAGCTTTATTGCATTAAAATAAAACAGGAAATATAGAAGACTTATTAAAAGATTTAGGGTACAATAAAATCAAAACAGGTTTATTTCATCACAGGCTTCCTTCTGTGAATCAAAGTCATTCAGAACTACCTTTTAGAGATCAAATAATGCATTCTATAACTATATACATACAAATCTGGTATATCACTAATACAACATTGGAGTTAATTCTATTGATGAACATCATGGTATATCCTGATATACTTTGGCCACAGAATAAAACATGTAAAGAACTATGCTCAAACACAGTTCTTTCTTTGCTCAGGGTTTAGACAGGTTTCCCTATAAATCAGAATAACGGACTAAACCACCACAAATTCTTCTAAAACTAAGTGCTAAACCCATGAAAAAAGATATAATGTTTCTTGCCAGAAATTTTGCTGTCTTTAAAATTTATACGGTTCTTAGCCTCTATTCTGAAACACATACTATCATTAATTAATAGAGAAACTAAAAAGAATTAGAAACAAAAAAAGATATTTGCCACATGTATCTTATATATGGGTTATGCTGTGTTCCATTCCAATCTCTCCTTCCCCACAAGTAAATTCTAACAAATTAGAGGAATTTTACTTTTAAAAACATAGTCAATGAAAAGTTAAACATAAAACTTCTACACATGAAAGTCTAAGAATAAAAAAGGTACTTAGAAATGATCAATTCTATAACTCTATAGTAGTTAGGTAGCCATCACCACCTAAAACTGCTGATCAGAAAAATCAAGAGGGCCGGGTGCAGTGGCTCACATCTGTAATCCCAGCGCTTTGGGAGGCCAAGGTAGTAGCATCACGGGAGACCAGGAGTTCAAGACCAGCCTGGACAACATAGCGAAATCCTGTCTCTCAAAAAAAAAAAAAATTAGCTGAGCGGTGTTGTCATATGCCTGTAGTCTCACCTTCTTGGGAGGCTAAGGAGGATGGATGGCTTGAGCCCAGGAGCTCAATGCTGCAGTGAGCCGTGATCATGCCACTGCACCATAGCCTGGGTAACAGAGCAAGATCCTCTCTCTTATAAAAAGAAAAAATAAAAATCAAGAGTACAAATTTCTTTCACTAACCCACTATTATGGAAGGACAGTGCCACCTTTCAACAGCAATCAATGGAAACATTTATTTATACCAAACAGAAAATGGAGTTTCACTTAACATAAATAAAACAAAGCTTTGAATTTCTGCTACTGTAATTTTCTATGAAGTCACACACCTGTAAGGTTCCACTATTATAAATCCACTAATTCTTTGTTTCTACTGATGCATTCTTGTCCTTTTGTATTGTATATCTACTCTGGGTTATTAACAGTCCCCTCTATTAAGTTTCAGACATTATCCCAACTGCCTGATGGAATCTCTCAGCAGGCACCTCAAACTGCATTCAGAGTTTTACAATGTACTCACAATACATGCACATAGCTAAGTCATGTAGTACAAAAAGATGAAAAGCCTAAGTATCTCAATCTTTCTCCTTTAAGATAACAAGTACTATTTCTATCATCTAATTAAGGTGGAAAAAACCTACGTATACGCCAGCATATATGTATGCACATATGTACTTTGTTCCTCATCTACATACAGAGCTTCCCATATCAGCCTACACAGATTTCCTTTGCTTAAGTGGGTATGTCATTATTATTTAGCCAGGCCTTCATTATTTAGCAAGACCTTATTTTCATAAGGTATATCAATAGTTTTTTTTTTTTTTTTGAGACAGAGTCTTGCTCTGTTGCCCAGGCTGGAGTCCAGTGGCATGGTCTTGGCTCACTGTAACCTCTGGCTCCCAGGTTCAAGCGATTCTCCTGCCTCAGCCTCCTGAGTAGCTGGGATTACAGGTGCCTACCACCATGCCCAGCTAATTTTTTGTATTTTTAGTAGAGACGGGGTTTCACCATGTTGGCCAGGCTGGTCTCAAAACTCCTGACCTCATGATCCACCCAACTTGGCCTCCCAAAGTGCTGGAATTACAGGTGTGAGCCACCACGCCCAGCCTAGGTATATCAATAGTCATTCCAAGGTACTTCTATTTAGAAATGCTACTTAAAAAAAAAAAAAAAAAATCAGAAAAATTATGTTTGGTAAGATTTAGCCTAAAGTGGGTAAAAACAATGGTAGAGACACCTTCAAACCTATTCTTTATCTTTCCACCTCATGAACTAAATATGCTTGGCCTTAAACTCTCCTGTTATTCCCCTACTTTACTATTCAACTGGCTGCAAAGTTCTTCAAAATATATTCCACAGCATCTATAATACTCATACATCCCTGCTACTTCTAATTTCCTAGTGTCAGCCTCACATCACTTTCTCTATGAGTTGCTCAAACATGTCCAAATTGATCTCCTTTCATACAAACGTACCTTTTCATTTCAAGCAACCTTTCAATGACATTACTTGGTGAGTTTTTCCAAAATCCTTATTTTCCAAAACTTATTTTATCTCACTCAATACTTGAAAAAGCTCCCCCATCATCTCAAAGATAATACATAAATTTATGAATACTATTCTGCTATTCCATTCTATAGTCCTACGCTTTTCAGGTCTCATTTCTCATCACGACACACCAAACTACTAAGGAACACCCCTATAATCTAACCATACCCAACTACATAAAGCTTCTATATCTTCATAAATGGAATTATTCCCCACTCTGTGTCTGTACTATATTTTATTTATAGTGCTATCAGATAATATGTTATTTTCCATTAGACTACAATTTCATTTACAGTCAAGAGCTAAATTGATTTTATACACCAACAGTACCCCACAGCATCCTGCATAAGAGAAACTTCAGTTTTACTCAAACCAATAAAGAAATACCTCTTAAGAATATGAATGTAAAAAGAAAGATAATATTCCTGAGATACAAAATGCAGAGGACCTGCAACAGCCCTCTAATTAACTTCATTAAAATTAACTGCTAAACATTTAAATACACTTTCAAAACTCAAAGAATGGAAAAATAATAATAGATATTTACAATGACTAGGTGACAGAAATTCACCAATTTACTAATATAAACAAACAAGGCTTCTGAATGGATTACTCTATGACTAAAAAGGTGTTCGATCATATTACATCTTTAAAATTATAAGTGTTTCCAGAAAGAATTTAAGAAGGTTGTTTAAATGCCATCAAAAGAGGGCCAGGCGCGGTGGCTCACTCCTGTAATCCCAGCACTTTGGGAGGCTGAGGCGGGTGTATCACCTGAAGTTGGGAGTTCAAGACCGGCGTGGCCAACATGGCGAAACCCGTCTCTACTAAAAATACAAAAATTAGCCGGGTGTGATGGTGCATGCCTGTGATCCCAGCTACTTGGGAGGCCAAGGCAGAAGAATCACTTGAACCTGGGAGGCGGAGGTTGCAGTGAGCTGAGACTGCGCCATTGCACTCCAGCCTGGGCAACAGGAGCGAAACTCCATCTCAAAAACAAACAAACAAACAAAAAAAGACTTCAAAAGAGAATAACAGTAATTCACCGAATTTACTTTAATGACAGGGAACATCATCTAACTTTGTCAACTGGCTGTACCACTTTCTACAAGGAGACGACTATTATTTTGATCCTTATGACATCATATCTCAAGCAATATTAACAGCAGGTAATAAATTATCCAGTTATTCCAACAAAATCCTTTTCACTATGGGGAAAAAAAAGCATTTTTGTTTCAGCATAATAAAAGACCATGTCTGACGGGCCGGGCGCGGTGGCTCACCCTGTAATCCCAGCACTTTGGGAGGCCGAGGCAGGCGGATCATGAGGTCAGGAGATCAAGACCATCCTGGCTAACACGGTGAAACCCCGTCTCTACTAAAAACACAAAAAATTAGCCCGGCGTGGTGGTGGGCACCTGTGGTCCCAGCTACTCGGGAGGCTGAGGCAGGAGAATGGTGTGAACTCAGGAGGCGGAGCTTGCAGTGAGCGGAGATGGCGCCACTGCACTCCAGCCTGGGTGAGAGCGAGACTCCGTCTCAAAAAAAAAAAAAAAAGACCATGTCAAGTATCTGACTCTAGTATGGAGTGACTAAAATAGCATGGGGAATCTCCCCATTGAAGTCAATCAGTAAACATGCTGATCTTTCTAGTAACTATTACTTTAGAGTTCAAATTTCTGTTACAAGTTATTCATTATATTAAAGTACCTTAACACTTTTAACACTTCGAGCTGGATAATTTTTTGTTATGGGAGATTATCCTGTGCACTGTAAGATATTCAGCAGCATCTCTAATCTCTACTTACTAGGTGCCAGTAGCACACCCCAAGTTGATAATCAAAAATGTCTCTAGACATTGGCAAATGTTACCTGGGGATGGGGCTGGAGGGACATAAAATTGCCCCAGTTGGGAAATACTACACAGAACAGTAATTCCAGGAAAAGGACAGAATCATCCACATGATTACTTTTAAAATCAAACTTTTAACCTACCAAGTATAGAACAATTATATTCCATAAATGCTTCTCAGTTAATATAGCAGCTAAACCTTTGATGGTTCACCTTTTGGATATTCACCAATCAACTAATCTATTATCATACTACAAAAACAAGGCTTATGTCTAAAAGTGAATTGTGGCCAGGCGCAGTGGTTCACACCTGTAATCCCAGCACTTTGTGAGGCTGAGGTGGGTGGATCACCTGAGGTCAGGAGTTCCAGACCAGCCTGACCAACATGGTGAAACCTTGTCTCTACTAAATACAAAAAATTAGTCGGGTGTGGAGGTGCATGTCTGTAATCCCAGCTACTTGGGAGGGTGAGGCAGGAGAACTGCTTGAACTCAGGAGGCAGAGGTTGCAGTGAGCCAAGATTGTACCATTGCACTCTAGCCTGAGCAACAAGAGCAAAACTCCATCTCAAAAAAAAAAAAAAAAAAAGTCAACCGTGACATGATACACATTTCAGTAACCAGTATAACCAAAACAATACTCACATAAGACATATCATTAAGGCCGGGCACGGTGGCTCAAGCCTGTAATCCCAGCACTTTGGGAGGCCGAGGCAGGTGGATCACGAGGTCAGGAGATCAAGACCATCCTGGCTAACATGGTGAAACCCCGTCTCTACTAAAAATACAAAAAACTAGCTGGGCGAGGTGGCGGGCGCCTGTAGTCCCAGCTACTCCGAGGCTGAGGCCGGAGAATGGCGGGAACCCGGGAGGCGAAGCTTGCAGTGAGCCGAAATCACACTACTGCACTCCAGCCTGGGCGACACAGCGCGACTCCGTCTCAAAAAAAAAAAAAAAAGGCATATCATTAAAATTAAAACCCTTGCCGGGCGCAGTGGCTCAAGCCTGTAATCCCAGCACTTTGGGAGGCCGAGACAGGCGGATCACGAGGTCAGGAGATTGAGACCATCCTGGCTAACACGGCGAAACCCCGTCTCTGTTAAAAAAAAACAAAACAAAAAACAAAAAACAAAAAACTAGCCGGGCGAGGTGGCAGGTGCCTGTAGTCCCAGTTACTCGGGAGGCTGAGACAGGAGAATGGCATAAACCCGGGAGGTGGAGCTTGCAGTGAGCTGAGATCCGGCCACTGCACTCCAGCCTGGGGGACAGAGCGAGACTCCGTCTCAAAAAATAAATAAATTAATTTAAATTAAATTAAAACCCTTTTATTCAATCTTTTTCTCCCTTATCTATAAGGCAGAAAAAAAGGGTGACAAGGAATAGGTAAAACATATTATTTCCTTAACTTACATAATTACAATCCAGTATCACTCTATCTTGCGTGCTACTTTTCTACCCTATGCTTCCTCCTTCTCATTCTTATTCAGTGAGAAAGATATCAAATAATTTTAGAACAGATTTTTTTTCTTTTTGAGACAGTCTTGCTCTGTCGCCCAGGCTGGAGGGCAGTGGCCGGATCTCAGATCACTGCAAGCTCCGCCTCCCGGGTTTACGCCATTCTCCTGCCTCAGCTTCCAGAGTAGCTGGGACTATAGGCACTCACCACCTTGCCCGGCTAGTTTTTTGTATTTTTTTTTAGTAGAGACGGGTTTCACCGTGTTAGCCAGGATGGTCTCGATCTCCTGACCTCGTGATCCGCCCATCTCGGCCTCCCAAAGTGCTGGGATTACAGGCTTGAGCCACCGCACCCAGCCTACAACAGATTTTAAGGTTAAACTGTATTAACTTCTAAGAGACCTTCATTTTACTTACAGATAATCATGTACACAAGTAACCAATTTACTTATTTAAAGTTATGGCTAGAATTAATAGATCTTATGAATATAATGTGCCCACAAAAACTCACTATTAAAGTTTTTAAAACCAAAAAAAATTCATACCACCACATTTTTACACACATTAAATAAGAAAATACAACCTGGAAATAAAACAAGTTTTAAAATAGTATTTTAGGGCCACATTGTCATTTCATTCACCCAAACCTTTGCTGAATTTCTATTGTGTACCTACAGTTGTTCTAAGGGGGTATGTGTGTTTGTGCTAGAAGAATACAGCAGTAAATAAGACTCCTTGCCCTCATAGAGCTTACATTCTAATAGGGAAAAGACCATTAGCAAATACATAATATAATTTCAGATACATGCTAAGGAGAAATTAAAAGCAGTGCACAGGACAGGCAGTGATTTGGGAGAGAAAGACCATAGTTTAGATAAAATAGTCAGGAAAATCCTCCCTGAGAAGATAACTTTTGAGCAGCACTGAATGGTAAGAAGGGATAAGCAGTTTACCCTCTATATAATCCAATTCTAAAAGGCCATGAGGAATGAGCTTGGCTTTTTGAATAATTTATCAAGGATGCTGGTGCAGCTAAATCAGGAGACAAGAAGGATACCAGTAGGTAACATGGGTGAAGAACGAGGTAGGCAAGAGACTGCATACAATCTTACAGATCAGGAAAAAGGGTATGGATTTTACTCTAAGTGTAAAGGGAAACTATGGGAGGGATTTAAGCAAATAAGTAAGGCAATATTTTACTTGCAATGATTACCCTCACTGCTGTGTAGAGAATACGTGTAGAATAGAAACCAGGAGACTAGTAATCTCAGGCAAGAGCTGAGGCTGGCTTAGACTTATATTACATTTACCATGAGTAAGATTAAGATTTTTTTTAAGGTTTGTTTCTAAGATATCACTTACTTTTTTTTTTTTTTTCTTTTTTGAGACGGAGCCTCGCTCTGTCCCCCAAGCTGGAGTGCAGTGGTACGATCTCTGCTAACTGCAACTTCTGCCTCCCGGTTCAAGGGGTTCTCCTACTTTAGCCTCCGAGTATCTGGGATTACAGGCACATGCCACTACACCCAGCTGATTTTTGTATTTTTCAGTAGAGACAGGGTTTCACCATGTTGGCCAGGCTGGTCTGGAACTCCTGATTTCAGGTGATCCACCCGCCTGGCCTCCCAAAGTGCTGGGATTACAGGTGTGACCCACCACACCCAGCTCTAAGACATCATTTACTTTCAAGAGTCCTGCTGACTATTAAGTAAGCTCACTGTCTTCCATAATCCCTAAGAGTTTACTGATCTCTCTCAATTTACAATCCAGATTAATTTTAATTAAAAATAAAATCATGGATGGGCACAGTGGCTCGTGTCTGTAATCCCAGCACTTTGGGAGGATGACACGGACTGATCACTTGAGGTTAGGAGTTCAAGACCAGCCTGGCCAAAATGGTGAAACCCGATCTCTACTAAAAATACAAAAATTATCTGGTCATGGTGGCGCATGCCTGTAATTCCAGCTATTCTGGAGGTTGAGGCACAAGAATTGCATGAACCTGGGAGGCGGAAGTTGCAGTGAGCCGAGACTGTGTCAATGCACTCCAGCCTGGGTGACACAGTAAGACTCCGTCTCAAAATAAATAAATAAAATTAAATTAAAATACTTTTAGATTCAAAGGGCCAGATGAAGCACAGGACTTATCTGCTAAAATGATAATAAAAGCATTTTAATTTACTATTATTTTTTAAGAAACAGGGTCTCATTGCTGCCCAGGCTGGAATACAGTGGTTATTCGTAGGTGCAATCCCACCACTATCAGCATAGGAGTTTTGACCTGCTCCATTTCCATCCTAGACTGGTTCACCCGTCCTCAGGCAACCTGGAGGTCACCACACTGATGCTGAACTTGATGCACTCAATCGGCACAGTGCACAGCAGCCCGGAACTCCTGGGATCAAGCAATCCTCCTGACACAACCATAGCACTCGGCTAGGTATTTTAAGAGAATAAATCTCTAACAGTAGGAAAAATGAGAGAGGCTATCAATGGACCAGATGTTTCACTAAGTCTCAGGGAAGCTCAAATAAGATAAAATACAGCAGAAAATGTTCACAACCTAGAATATGCAAAAGAAGGGATTATAGGCCAACTACATAAACAACAGGAGAGTCTAATTGCCTGGGAAAGTCAGAAAAAATCTGGACTTAGGCCGGTCGCGGTGGCTCAAGCCTGTAATCCCAGCACTTTGGGAGGCCGAGATGGGCGGATCACGAGGTCAGGAGATCGAGACCATCCTGGCGAACACGGTGAAACCCCGACTCTACTAAAAAAAAAAAAAAAATACAAAAAACTAGCCGGGCGAGGTGGCGGGCGCCTGTAGTCCCAGCTACTCGGGAGGCTGAGGCAGGAGAATGGCGTAAACCCGGAAGGCGGAGCTTGCAGTGAGCTGAGATCCGGCCACGGCGCTCCAGCCTGGGAGACAGAGCGAGACTCCGTCTCAAAAAAAAAAAAAAAAAAAAAAAAAAAAAAAAAATCTGGACTTAAGTTTCTAGACAGAAATGAGAAAAAGGGGTTACTTTGATCACACTGCCTATGGGGGTAGCCCGGCTCTGCAAGGAGGAGTAAAAAAAAAAGAGGAGGAGAGAAAAAGGAAACGGAGAAGGGGACAGGAAGCAGAAGAAAAACACAAATGAGGCCGGGCGCGGTGGCTCAAGCCTGTAATCCCAGCACTTTGGGAGGCCGAGACGGGCGGATCACGAGGTCAGGAGATCGAGACCATCCTGGCTAACACGGTGAAACCCCGTCTCTACTAAAAAATACAAAAAACTAGCCGGGCGAGGTGGCGGGCTCCTGTAGTCCCAGCTACCCTGGAGGCTGAGGCAGGAGAATGGCGGGAACCCGGGAGGCGGAGCTTGCAGTGAGCTGAGATCCGGCCACTGCACTCCAGCCTGGGCGACAGGGCGAGATTCCGGCTCACAAAAAAAAAAAAAAAAAAAAAGAAAAACACAAATGAGAAAAAGAGCTGAAAATAGGGCAACAAGAAAAGTTCCTTTTTAAGGAAAATGAATAAACTACCTGTGAAAATAAGTGTAACAATTTCTTCATTCCGGAATTCTAGGAATGGTTGCCTTCCCTTCCAAAAATTCCCTATCCAATTATCATAAAGCAAATTATCTGACACCTATACACATTACATACTAAAGTATTTATTGAATGAGCAAGGCCCACCAGTCAACAAGCTCTACCTACATACAACATTTCCAATCACCCTATCTATTCTCTCACATTAAAATATATATAGACAGGCCAGGCGTGGTGGCTCACGCCTGTAATCCCAGCACTTTGGGAGGCTGAGGCCAGTGGATCACTTGAGGTCAGGAATTCGAGACCAGCCCGGCCAACATGGTGAAACCCCGTCTCCATTAAAAACACAAAAATTAGCCAGGCATGGTGGCGCGCACTTCTAGTCCCAGCTACTTGGGAGGCTGAGGCAGGAGAATTGCTTGAACCCGGGAAGTGGAGGTTGCAGTGAGCTCAGATCACACCATTACACTCCAGCCTGGGAGACAAAATGAGACTCCATCTCAAAAAAACAAAAATGAAATAATAATAACTATCAGGTCGGGCGCAGGGGCTCACGCCTGTAATTCCAGCACCTTGGGAGGCTGAGGCCAGTGGATCACTTCAGGTCAGGAGTTTGAGACCAGCCTGGCCAACATGGTGAAATCCCGTCTCTATTAAAAATACAAAACTTAGCCAGGCATGGTGGCACGCACTTGTAGTCCCAGCTTCGGAGACTGAGGCAGGAGAATTGCTTGATCCCGGGAGGTGGAGGTTGCAGTGAGCTCAGATCACACCATTGCACTCCAGCCTGGGAGACAGAATGAGACTCCATCTCAAAAAAATAAAAATGAAATAATAACAATTAGGTCGGGTGCAGTGGCTCACGCCTGTAATCCCAGCACTTTGGGAGGTGAAGGCAGGTGCATCACAAGATCAGGAGATCAAGACCATCCTGGCTAACAAGGTGAAGCCCCATCTCTACTAAAACTACAAAAAATCAGCCAGGCGTGGTGGCACGTGCCTATAGTCCCAGCTCCTCGTGAGGCTGAGGCAGGAGGGTCGCTTGGACCTGGAGGGTGGAGGTTTCAGTGAGTCGAGATAGCGCCACTGCACTCCAGCGTGGGTGACAGAACAAGACTCCATCTCAAAAACAAAAACACAAAAAACAATCAGAAGTATGACAAGAAGAATCTGAGTAAAGAACAAGACCAAAATAAAGTAATTCTAGAGAAAAACAAAACCACAGAACATCAAACAAAGGAATGTCATTAAAAAAAAAATCAGTTGAGAATGTTTTTATAACATGAGAAACAAAAATTCAGAATTCAAGAAAGGTGAGAATCCCCTGAGAAAACAGAGCACCATCTAAATCATGGAAGTTTTAAAAAGAATTTTTTAGGAGATCGTATTATCTAAGAAACAGAGAATTTCCAAATTGCAGAACAAAAGCCTTCAAAATGAGTTGGCCCTTGGTCGGGCACGGTGGCTCACGCTTGTAATCCCAGCAATTTGGGAGGCTGAGGTGGGGGTGGGTGGGGGGAGGATCACAAGGTCAGGAGATTGAGACTATTTTGACTAACATTGTGAAACCCCGCCTCTACTAAAAAATGTAAACAATTAGCAGGGTGTGGTGGCATGTGTCTATAGTCCCAGCTACTCGGGAGGCTGAGGCAGGAAAATGCATGAACGGGCGAGGCAGAGCTTGCAACGAGCGGAGATCAGGAAACTGCACTCCAGCCTGGACGAAAGAGCAAGACTCCGTCTCAAAAAAAAAAAAAAAGTTAGCCCTTCAAGTGCCCAGCACAAGGACTGGAAAAAATATCATTATACCTACTACACATATTCTTGTGAAATTTCTAAAGCTAAGAGAAGACCTTAAAAGCCTCACAGAAGTAAGAGATCATGTTTTTTTAAATAAGCAAGGATGAAACTCATTATTACATATTTCATCTGAAGTTTGAGATACTAGAAGACAGTAAAGCAATGCCTATGAGTTCAAGGGGGAAATGATTTTCAATTATGAAACCAACAGGTAACCAAATTATCAATCCAAGCATGAAGGCAAAATATCAGATCATTTTCAGAAATACAAGGATGCCAAATTTATCTCCCACTCTTCCCCTTCACCCCCTCCCCCCAAGGAAGCTAGATATTCACCAAGAAAATAAGGGCAAAACCAAAAAGAAGCCACTATAAAAAAATTGTGGTATAAAAAAATTGTGGTATTAACTTGAGTCTAATAAAAATGAAATCCTAGAGAGCTGAAAACAAGTCTAGAAAGCAATTAGTTTACATTATAACAGAAATAAGAAAGTATTAAACTCCATATAATAGTTATATTATCTGGAGTAATCTGATATTGAGAAAAAAGCTACATTAAAAAATAACATAAATCGATAATGAAAATGTGACATTTTAAGCAAATAAAGTCTAAGACATTATTTAACCTATTAGTAGCATTTAAGCAATAAGAAAGTAATTCACTAGGCTGGGCGCGGTGGCTCAAGCCTGTAATCCCAGCACTTTGGGAGGCAGGGACGGGTGGATCACGAGGTCAGGAGATCGAGACCACTCTGGCTAACACGGTAAAACCCCGTCTCTACTAAAAAATACAAAAAACTAGCTGGGCGAGGTGGCGGGCGCCTGTAGTCCCAGCTACTCGGGAGGCTGAGGCAGGAGAATGGCGTAAACCCGGGAGGCGGAGCTTGCAGTGAGCTGAGATCCGGCCACTGCACTCCAGCCTGGGCGACAGAGTGAGACTCCACCTCAAAAAAAAAAAAAAAAGAAAGTAATTCACTGAAAAAAAAAAGGTAATTCACTGACAATGATCTGATAAAGGAGGAATCGTAATCTTTGTACATTCCTTGGCCTTGCACTAATAAATAGGTAGACAGTTCTATTGAGCATAATCGTACTTTATTGGTTGATTTTCATCTTTTAGAAAAATTTGTATATAAAAGACTTATTATTAGACAGACTATAAATGTGTTTATAACAACATAGAAAGTCAAGGGATACCTGGAAAAAAGCCTTCTTCTGCCCAAAGTATAACATTAATATAGTGAACAAAGAAGGCAAACCACAGATGGAGGAAGATACCTACAGCATATAAAACTAATGCAGGATTAATACTCAGAACATGCAAAGAATACATCAGGAAAAAAAAAGAAAAATGGACTAAAAAATACGACGAATAGGCAAGTCAGAGAAGAGGAAACCTAAATACCCCCAAAACATTTTAAATGATGCTCAATCTCACTAGAAATCTGGAAGACACATATTTAGACAATGAGATGACATTTTGCGTGCTGTAGATTAGTGAAATTAAATCTCATAATACCAACTATAGAGGAAAACATAGTGTAGCAGCCATTCTCATATACTGATGGTTCATGAGGGTTTAAACCATACACCAGTTGCAGAACAGCAACTGGGCAACAACCCTTAATGCTGAAAATGGACGTAGCCATGTTGAAAAAGGCTTTTAGATGTATTTCCTAAAGAAATTCTTATACACGTATACAAGGAAATGTGTACTAAACAAAATGGAAAATGTTAGGGTGAAAAACTGAAAATAACCAATATACCCATCTTTAAGAGTTTAGATATTTACCATATATTCATAAGGAAATACCATAAAGCAACTAAAATAACTAGAGCTACATGTATAAAAACATATACTGAAATAATAAGTACGAATTCAGGCCGGGTGTGGTGGCTCATGCCTGTAATCCCAACACTTCAGGAGGCCGAGGTAGGTGGATCACTTGAGGTCAGGAGTTTGAGACCAGCCTAGCCAACATGGTGAAACTCCATCTCTACTAAAAATACAAAAATTAGCTGGGTGTGGTGGCGCACACACCTATAATCCCAGCTACTTGGGAGGCTGAGGCAGAAGATCGTTTGAACCCGGAGGTGAAGTTTCAGTGAGCCTAGATCATGCCTCTACACTCTAGCCTGGGCGACAGAGACTCTGTCTTGGAAAAAAAAAAAAAAAAAAAAAAGTACCCAAATTCAGGACAGTGGAAGGAAGACTGGAAGAAGAAAAACAGTACATGGGAACTCTAACTGTATATAAAATTCTTAAAGTGGCTGATGTACAAGTATACAAGTGTTTACATATTATTTTCTCCACTTTTTGTGGCTAAAGTTATTTCATAATAAAGACGTTCCCTGAGGAAAAAACACAGTAAAGGAATAATGCAAAGTTAATACTCAATGAATTTATTCTTGTAAATCCTACCTTGAATCCAATACTGAGTCCTAGTATTAAGAACTTGCATCATTTCCACCCTTAAATTATAATGGTGACTATTAAAAAAAATACATACTCTGTAACTGATGTTACACTTTCCTGTCCAAAAGGTCCAACTGGATCATCCTTGAATTTATCACTTGGAAGTTGAGGTGGTAAAAACTCTACATCTTTTTTCTTTGGGACCTTGTAATACTTCCAGGCTATATTGGCTTCATCTTCTTCCAAGTTTACTGCTGTACCAACATATACTGTAGGTTCTATAGCTTCCTGATATTGAGGTGGGAAAGACTGGGACAAACTGTCTATCCTATCTTCCATTGGTTTAGAAGGAACCAAGGGATCCGGTGTTGGCATTTGATAAAAATGTTGACTCTGAGGAGTTGAAGGTGTTTTAGTCACTCCTTCATCAACCACATCACAAGGGTGAGGACTAAGTGGGGGTGGTTGAGGTGAATTTGCCATTTCGGTGCCGTGCATCTGAGGAGTCTTTGCTACATCATTAGTTCGGATATTTGAAAATCTCACTTGACTGTCTGGAGCAGAGATCACAAGTCTTTGGCTGGCTGAATCTGTGTCCATGCCAACATCATCACTAACAGACACACGATGGTGAAAAGGGGTCAAGGGGCGTTTCTGTGGCTTTTCACTTTTTTCTTGCTTCTCATTGGTCTTGTGCTTAGGAAGTATTTGTTGTTGCTGACCTAAAGATGGTGCCTGTCCTTGTCCAGCATTTCTTGACTTGAGATTTTTGTGCCTGAAAAGTTAAAATAAAGGTTTCATATTTACAGTATCACTATTATGGCAAAGTATAATACCAGTTAACAGTATTAGACACTTCAGTTACCATTTGTTTTTCACATATAATCCTAAAAGTAATTTGAATTTAAAAGAGGAAAAAATACTTTGCTCGTGACCTAAATAAAATACAAGGGTATGCAAAAAGATTCATAAAAGCTAATTCTCTCATGCTCATTTAATAGTCATGTGATCGGACAGCCAAAGATTATGTCTTATATGATTTAAACATTTTAGTATCTAATTTAAATACAGAGGTAAGATTCTAGTTAAGGTTAAAAGGCATAACAAGGCTTGAAATTTACTCACTTCTAAATGTACCTGATATTTCCTGTTAGTAATTATTATAAATTAATGGCTTGGCTAAGCGTAGTCATCACCTACAATCCTACAGCAACTGGCTAGAAAGTGTATTCTACTCTACTGAACAGAAGTTACATCAGTCTGGAAAGTGCTAGAATTGACTGACTGATGGGCCTCACACAATATCTACCTTATCCAAATACTTAGCACTAAAAAAAAAGAATAAGCTGACTACAAAAGGGAAAGAAAATGCCTAAAATAATTTCTTCCTCATAATTTGAAGCAATTCTAAAATGAAGAACTTAAATGATATACCTAAACATCAAATAATTTTGCTAAGTTTAAGATTTCTAGGCTGCGTACGGTGGCTGATGCCTGCAATTCCAGCACTTTGGAAGGCTGAGGAGGGTGGATCACCTAAGGTCAGGAGTTTGAGACCAGCTTGGCCAACATGGTAAAACCCTGTCTCTACTAAAAATAAAAAATTAGCCAGGTGTGGTGGCACACGCCTGTAGTCCCAGCTAATTGGGAGGTGGGCAGGAGAACAGCTTGAACCCAGGAGGTGGAGGTTGCAGTGAGCCGAGATCATGCCACTGCACTCCCGCCTGGGTGACAGAGAAAGACTCCGTCTCAAAAAAAAAAAAAAAAAAAAAAAAAAAAAGATTTCATTTCCAAACGCAATGAGATATAGATACTCATTATGTTTACACTAAGAAACTTTTTTTTTTTTTTTTTTTGAGACGAAGTTTTGCTCTTCTTGCCCAGGCTGGAGTGTAATGGCGTGATCTTGGCTCACTGCAACCTCTGCCTCCCAGGTTCAAGCGATTCTCCTGCCTCAGCCTCCCTAGTAGCTGGGATTACAGGCATGTGCCATCATGCCCAGCTAATTCTGTATTTTTAGTAGAGACGGGGTTTCTCCATGTTGGTCAGGCTGGTCTTGAACTCCCGACCTCAGGTGATCCGCCCTCCTCGGCCTCCCAAAGTGCTGGGATTACAGGCATGAGCCACCATGCCCAGCCAAGAAACTTTTAAAATGTGGTAAGATATGGAGTTTACACATTCAGTATTCATTAGGTTTTTCTTTTTAAATTTTACTGTTTTGTTGAATCAGAGCTATCCAGAAAGAGTATTAAAAAGCAGTGACAGGCACTTATTTGAAAAACTCTCTGTTGAGAAGACATGCTGAGACACCTTTTTTTTTTTTCTGGAGACCGAATCTCACTCTGCTGCCAGGCTGGAGTGCAGTGGTGCAATCTTGGCTCACTGCAACCTCCGCCTCCCAGGTTCAAGCGACTTTCCTGCCTCAGCCTCCCGAGTAGCTGGGACTACAGGTGCACGCCACCACACCCAGCTGACTTTTGTATTTTTAGTAGAGACGGGGTTTCACCACGTTGGCCAGGATGGTCTTGATCTCTTGACCTTGTGATCCGCCCGCCTTGGCCTCCCAAAGTGCTGGGATTATAGGCGTGAGCCATTGCGCCTGGCTGAGATACTTTTTGTACAGAGCCTGAGATATCTTATTGTGCATGGAGAAAAAAAAGAACCAAAGTTATCAAAGAAAACCAAACTCCTTTCAAAAGGACATAGGAGAAATCCACCATTATCCTAACATTAAAATCAAAGATATTACACAAAAAGAAAACTGTAGACCATTATCTCTTAAGAACACAGATGTAAATAATTAACAAAATATTAGCAACTCAAACCAGCAAAATATAAAAGAATAACACATTATGACCAAATGATGTTACTTCTGGGAATGTAAAGTGTAGCATCCAAAAGAAAAAAATATCATGCATGACATTAACAGAATAAAAGAAAACCATATTATCTCAATAACTATAGAAAAAACCCTACTAATACTATTAATATATTCAACCCCTATTTATATAGACTCAGCAACCAAGGAATAAAAGAAAGTTTGCTTGATCTGATAGATACCTATGAAAAACTACAACTAGTATCTTACTTGATGTTTAAGCATGAATAATTTCTCCTTAACATTAAGAACAAAGCAAGAATATTAGCTCTCAACATTTAACGTTTTACTGAAGGTTTTATCCAATGCAATAAGGCAAGAAAGAGGTCAGAGATTTCAGAGGGAGAAGATAAATTGTCTTTATTCATTGTCAACATTATTACAAACTATACAATAAGGCCAGGTGCGGTGACTCACACCTGTAATCCTAGCACTTTGAGAAGCCAAGGTAGTTGGATCACGAGGTCAGGAGTTCGAGACCAGCCTGGCCAACATGGTGAAACCCTGTCTCTACTAAAAATACAAAAATTAGCCAGGCGTGGTGGCAGGCACCTGTAACCCCAGCTACTCAGGAGGCTGAGGCAGGAGAATCGCTTCAGCCCAGGAGATGGAGGTTGCAACAAGCTGAGATCACGTCACTGCACTCCAGCCTGGGTGACATAGCGAGACTCTGTCCCACCCCCCACCAAACAAAGAAACAAACAAAAAAACTATACAATGAAAGGGTAAGGCTGATCCCCACCTAATCAATCTTAACATTACTAGACATGGGACAACCAGATACTGTGTCTCTCTGATGTAACACAATAAAAAGCAACACAGCCACCATCTACTCTTGCTAAAAATGTTGAAGTTGAGTCTAATCAAGTAATCAAGCCCCAGGCCAGCACTGAGCACTGTCCAGAACTTTCTATCTATGATGATGGGAAGTTCTGTATATGTTTTTATGTGTGTGTGTATATATGTGTGTGTGTATATATATATATATTTTGAGACACAGTCTCGCTCTGTCACCCAGGCTGGAGTGCAGTGGCATGCTCTTGGCTCACTGCAACCTCTGCCTCCTGGGTTCAAGCTATTCTTCTGCCTCAGTCTCCCAAGCAGCTGGGATTTCAGGTGCCCACCACCACACTGGGCTAATTTTTGTATTTTTAGTAGAGATGGGGTTTCACCATGTTGGTCAGGCTGGTCTTGAACTCGTGACCTCAAATGATCCACCTACCTCAGCCTCCCAAAATGCTAGGATTACAGGCATGAGCCACTGCACCCAGCCTGTATATGGCTCTTGAGCACTTGAATTGTGGCTAGTGTAACTGAGGAACCAAATTTTTTTTTTTTTTTTTTTTTTTTTTTTTTTTTTTTTTTTTTTTTTGAGACGGAGTCTCGCTCTGTCACCCAGGCTGGAGTGCTGTGGCCGGATCTCAGCTCACTGCAAGCTCCACCTCCCGGGTTCACGCCATTCTCCTGCCTCAGCCTCCCAAGTAGCTGGGACTACAGGCGCCGCCACCTCGCCCGGCTAGTTTTTTGTAGTTTTTTTTTTAGTAGAGACGGGGTTTCACCGTGTTAGCCAGGATGGTCTCGATCTCCTGACCTCGTGATCCGCCCGTCTCGGCCTCCCAAAGTGCTGGGATTACAGGCTTGAGCCACCGCGCCCGGCCAAAATTTTTTTTTTTTAAGAGACACGGTCTTGTTCTGTCACTGAGGCTGGAATGCAGTACAATCATAGCACACTGTAACCTCAAATTCCTGGACTCAAGAGAGCCTTCCAAAGTGCTGGGATTACAGGCATGAACCACTGCACCCAGCTGAGGAACTGAATTTTTAATTGTATTTAAATCCAATTACTGTAAATTTAAATAGCCAACAGTAGTTACTAACACAGCTAGTATTGGATAGCTCAGCTCTACAGTTACCTTCCATTTATAGAAATGCAAAGGAAAAAGGAAGAAATTAAATTACACCAAAAGAAGTAAAATTACATGACAAGTAAAATGAAAAATCCAGAATATGGGGCACTCTATAGGGAGAACTGACCTAGTTTTACCAACCAAGTCAATGTCATGAAAAGGGAACAGGAGATAACTAAAAGGAGAGATTCAGAAAACATAACAACCAAATGTTTACTCCTTGTTTGAATCCTAGTCAAATAAACTACCTACAAAAAGACGTTTCTGAGAAAATCTGGACAAGGTATAACATTAGGTACGAGGGTAGAATTATATTAATGTAAGAAGATACTCGTATTTTTTAGAGCTGCATACTAAAGTACTGCAGAAAAGTAATATTTAAGATTCACTTTAAAAATCTTTATCAAGAGCATAGCATAGAAATTTGCCAAATAAAGTATTATATATCTATAAAATGCAGTATTATGAACTTTTTAAAAAGAGTACATCTGTAAGTGCTAACGTGGATAAACACTCAGGCTGTTTATCAAAACAAAAGTTGCAGAAATACAGCACGATTCCATTTGTCTGAAAGAAAGCAACAGGCAGACCTACACACATAAGAGGGGAACCTGTTAATTTTTAACTTTTTATTATTGTGTATTGTTTGAACTTTTCATTTTATTTATTTAATTTTTGAGAGTCTCGCTCTGTTGCCCAGGCTTGAGTGCAGCGGCATGATCTCCACTCATTGTAACCTCTGCCTCCCAGGTTCAAGTGATTCCCCCACCTCAGCCTCCCAAGTAGCTGGGATTACAGGCACCTGCCACCACATCAGTCTAATTATATATATATATACACACACATATATACACACACACATATATATATACAGACACACACACACACACACACACACATATATATATATATTTTTCCCAGTAGAGACGAGGTTTCGCCACGTTGGCCACGCTGGTCTCAAACTCCTGACCTCAAGTGATACACCCGCTTTGGCCTCCCAAAGTGCTGGGATTATGGGCATGAGCCACTTACCCGGTCTGAACTTTGTAAAAGAGCATTTTTTTTGTTTTAACACAGAAATTTGTCCAAAACACAAAAAACCAAAAACAAAAAACAAAACAAAACAAAACAAAACAAAAACCAAAAAACCCAGTAGGTTCTATCCAATGTATGAATAATCCCTTCTCTTTTTTTTTTCCTCACGCCGTTGCCCAGGCTGGAACACAGTACCATGATTAGAGCTCACTACAGCCTCCCAAGTAGCTGGGTTTACAGGCAAGAGCCACTCCATTGGCTTGAAAGGGTTTTTTTTCAATACTTTCAATGATAAGGACCATATTACTGTAAAAGGAGATGCACCCCCCTCATCAAACAGCTCCAACTGCTAGAAGGTAAATTCTTAATATTGAATAGAAATTCATCTTTTCTGTATCTTCCAGCCCTTCAGTCCTATTTCTACCTAATTTCTAAAGCTGCACTATCCAATAATGGTAGCCACAAGTTACGTGTAGCCATTAGACACTTGACAAGTGGCTAGTCTAACTTGAGATGTGTTATAGATGTAAAATACCACTTTTCCAAGACATGTTATAAAATAAAGGAATGTTAAATATCTCACTAATGTGTCATCACAATTACTATATATCAAAATAACATGTTAGGTAAGTTCAATAAAATATATTGGGCTGGGCATGGTGGCTCATGCCTGTAATCCCAGCACTTTGGGAGGCGAAGGTGGACAGATCACCCGAGGCTGGGGGTTCTAGACCAGCCTGGACAACACGGTGAAACCGCGTCTCTACTAAAAATACAAAAAATTAGCCGGGTGTGGTGGCGGGCGCCTTTAATCCCAACTACTCAGGAGGGTGAGGGAGAAGAATCACTTGAACCCAGGAGGTGGAGGCTGCAAGTGAGCCAAGATAGCACCACTGTACTCCAGCCTGGGTGACAGAATGAAACTCTGCCTCAAAAAAAAAAAAATATATATATATATATATATGTATATATATAATAAACAAATAATAAAGTAAATTAAACAAGGAAGAGAAAAGGTCTAGTTGAAGCAAACACAGTAAGTGAATACGAATGGTTGATAAATAGGAATTATTTATTCACAATTAGGAATTCACAAATAGGAATTCATTGCCCAATTCGCTTATTTTTATCCATGTTTGAATTTTCTAATAACAAAACAGAGAACTAAAATGCAAAAAAAAAAAAAAAAAAAAAAAAGCATGAAAGATGTGAGGAGCAAGATTAAAGTATTCCAAGGTTCTTGTTCATTCCATAAAAAGAACATAGACTCTAACTGTAGACTTTAAGGAAAGCAGGTACAATAAAGGATTAATTCAATTAACAAAATAATAAAAACACCAAACTTCTAAATCAAGAGAAGAAACTGAAAAAAAAATATAAAAAGGAAAAAAATAACAGTATCATTAACTTATCAATTATTCAAATACCTGACTGTCCACTAAATTCAAAGTATCGTCCATGAACCCTCCTTTTCAGGGGCTTCAGGGGTTCAAAACTCTTTCCACAATAGCACCAAGACACTATCTGCCTTTTTTATTATGTTGAAATTTACAAAGATGGTTTAAAAACAATAGGCAGCAAAACTTCTAGCAACTGAACATGAATCACGGGAGTGGTACCAACTGCACTAGCAGTAGTAGCCACTGCTTTCTCCACCACCACACATTCAGTTTGCTGTTTTTTATGATAGTATCACTTAAGAATGTCCTTCATGAAGACAGCACAAATAATTTTTAATAATCTCAATCCTTATAGCATCTTTTTACACTCTGTATAAAGAAACATGAAGTACATATAAAGTATTTCTGCTATAGATTTGAAGTACAATGGCTATTTTGAGGAAAAGCACTTGTACAATTGTTTGAGTTACAAGCTGAAACTAGCTGACTGGTAGATAAACTAAGATTATCCATATTTGGCCATTTGGCAGATTTGTTTATTAGGTTATCAAACATGAACAAAATGAGTTTGTCATTTAAGGAAGAACTGATCATTTTGAGCTTGACTGCTAAACAATACTTCTGCTAATACAGTTGGTATCACTGCAAGATTTAGAATTTTGGAAAACTGTATCTGACACAGTGAGCTTGATAGCCTTCTAACAAATACTTTTCAGATGAGGTCACTGGTAATATTAATGAATGAAATATTCTGATACACTGTATTGGCTGAATTCCACATCCTCAAATTCAACCAACCAGAGATGAAAAATATTATTTTTCAAAAATGAAAAGTTAACAGTACAACAATAAAAAACAATATAAATTGTAAAAACAATACAGTATAACTATTTATGTAACACATTGTATTATGTATTATAAACGAACTAGAGATTATTTAAACTATACTGAAGGGCCAGGTACAGTGGCTCATGCCTGTAACCCCAACACTTTGGGAGGCTGAGGTGGGTGGATCACTTGAGGCCAGGAGTTCAAGACCAGCCTGGCCAACCTGGTGAAACCCCATCTCTATTAAAAATAAACACACACAAAATTTATTTATTTATTTATTTATTTATTTATTTATTTATTTATTTATTTATTTATTTTTTGAGACGGAGTCTTGCTCTGTCGCCCAAACTGGAGTGCAGTGGCCGGATCTCAGCTCACTGCAAGCTCCACCTTTTGGGTTCACGCCATTCTCCTGCCTCAGCCTCCCGAGTAGCTGGGACTACAGGCGCCTGCCACCTCGCCCGGCTAGTTTTTTTGTATTTTTTAGTAGAGACGGGGTTTCACCGTGTTAGCCAGGATAGTCTCGATCTCCTGACCTCGTGATCCGCCCGTCTCGGCCTCCCAAAGTGCTAGGATTACAGGCTTGAGCCACCGCGCCCGGTCAACACACACAAAAATTTAGCTGGGCGTGGTGGCGCATGCCTATAGTCCCAGCTACTTGGGAGGCTGAGGCACGAGAATCGCTTGAGCTAGGGAGGGGCAGGTTGCAGTAAGCCAAGATCACACCACTGCACTCCAGCCTGGGCAACAGAGGAAGACTCTGTCTCAAAAAAAAAAAAAAAAAAAAAAAAAAAAAAGGAATACTGACGGATGTATATGGGTTATATGAATACTAACTCATTTTATATGAAGGACTTGAGCATCCATAAATTTTGTTATCTGTGAGGGTTCCAGAACATCGATCCTCCACGGATATTTGGAGATGAGTATATATAACAAAATCTGCCAACATTCAGATCTGTATAACCCAGTGAACTGATATTTTTCAAATGACCAACGCATCATGTTACAAAATCGAAAGATCCATTCAGTTATTAGTCAAGTACAACTACTGACAGGGCTTTAGATGTCACATTGCAACTAACCTTTAAGAAACTACCACTTGCCAATTTTTGGTCTAGTACCAAAGAAGAATATCCACAATTATCTGAAAAAGTTATTAAAATACTCTTCCCTTCTCCAATTGTATAACTACATGAGGCTGGATTTTCTTCATATACTTCAAACAAGACAATATCCAGCAATACGCTGAATGCAGAAGCAGATGTAAGAATTCAACTATCTTACTACACTCAATATTAAAGAGTCTTGCACAACTGTAAAACAATGCCACTCAATCAGTTTTTTTGCTAGTGTTTAGGAAAATATAGTGGATGTCTATTTTATTCATGTTAATATGCACTGAGATTAATGTTATTTTTAATAAGTGGTGCTTTAAAATTTCTCTAAAATATAAATAGATGTAATAAACGTACTTTGCAGTCTTCAACAACTTTTTAAGACTGTAAATAAGTTCTGAGATGAAAAAGTTTGAGAATTAGTCTATTTTATGCAAGGCAGTAGGAGAAACAGGATCTCCATTCATCTGAGGTGAACTATTTAGTTATGTCCCAAGTATACAAGGGATGTGAAAAGTAAATGGCCATACATTCACTTACCCAGCTATTATGAGTAAGAAACTATTAACTGGGGTTATATACTAATAGCAGCGGTTCTCTAAATTTTTGACATTAAATCAGCCCTTTACTTCTAGACCTCTTTCTAAAAGCTAGTTTCTTTAAAGAGAACAACTGAACTTTTTTTTTTTTTTTGAGACTGACTCTTGCTCTGTCACCCAGGCTGGAGTGCAGTAGTGCAATCTCGGCTCACTCCAAGTTCCACCTCCCAGGTTCACACCATTCTCCTGCCTCGGCCTCCTGAGTAGCTGGCACTACAGGCCCCCACCACCAAGCCTGGCTAATTTTTTTTTTTTTTTTTTTTTTTTTTGAGGCGGAGCCTTGCTCTGTCGCCCAGGCTGGAGTGCAGTGGCCGGATCTCAGCTCACTGCAAGCTCCGCCTCCCGGGTTCCCGCCATTCTCCTGCCTCAGCCTCCCGAGTAGCTGGGACTACAGGCGCCCGCCACCTCGCCCGGCTAGTTTTTTGTATTTTTAGTGGAGACGGGGTTTCACTGTGTTCGCCAGGATGGTCTCGATCTCCTGACCTTGTGATCCGCCCGTCTCGGCCTCCCAAAGTGCTGGGATTACAGGCTTGAGCCACCGCGCCCGGCCAATTTTTTTGTATTTTTAGTAAAGACAGGGTTTCACTGTGTTAGCCAGGATGGTTCTCATCTCCTCACCTTGTGATCCACCTGCCTCGGCATCCTAAAGTGCTGGGATTACAGGCGTGAACCACTGCACCCGATCGAACAATTAAATTTCATGTTAGAACACAACCACATTGAGTAATCTTTGTAAAAAAAAGAAATTGTCCTCAAAGCACAAACCAACAGAGAAATCCTTTTAGATTATTCTTTCCTATTGATGTTAGGCACGCAGTACTTTAATGTTAACATGTGAAATTTAATGTATTGCTTTTTACTTAGCAGCCTGCTTTCTATGTGCAGTTTTTCTATGAACATTCCACCACACTAAAGTCTAGTATCAGTAAATGTGTGCTATTCAATCTCGCTAATGAAAAATGCAACAATTTTATGTTTCTCACTTATTATAATGACAAAAAGTAATTGTGAGGATAGTCTTCAGATCAGTGAAATCACAAGAAAAACCAACATTTTCTACATGCAAAAAGTGTGAGTAAAATCGGTAGAATCTTTTTTGATGTCACACGTACTTAAACAGCCCTCTCGCCTTTTGTTAGCTAGTGTATTCTGAGGCTACGACAGCTTCTGTCTCAGAGTAAGTATTCGAAAAAACCTAATAGATAACTGATAGTTACAGCAGTATTACTTTTTTTTCAAGTAAGCACAAGCAAAAACACCTATGGAAACAAACTGTATGTCCATCAAATCCAGAATGATTATATAAACTATGATACTTCCATTCAGTGTAATGTTAGTAACATTCTTTTTTCATTTTTCTTTTAAAAAAGAGAGTATCGCTACATTGTCCACACTAGTCTCGAGCTCCTGGCCTCAAGCAATCCTTCTCCCTTGGCCTCCCAAACTGCTGGGATTACAGGCATGAGCCACCACACCCAGGCCCAGGAAAATTTTTAAACAATGAAGTAGAGCTATAAGTAACTAATATGGAAAGATCTGAGGCACATTAAGTGAAAAGAATACGCTGTGAAAAATACATCAGAATAATACTTATGTGAGGCCAGGCATGGTGGTTCACACCGGTAATCTCAGCACTTTGGGAGGCTGAGGCAGGAACATCGCTTGAGCCCAGGAGTTCACGACCAGCCTGGACAACATAGCATGACCCCGTCTCTACAAAATATTTAAAAATTATCCGAGCATTGTGGCACACACCTGTAGTTCTAGCTAGCTGGGAGACTGAGGCAGGAGGATTGTTTGAGCCCAGGAGTTTGAGGCTATAATGAGCCATGATTTCATCACTGCACTCCAGCCTGGGCAACACAGCTAGTCTCTAAAAAAATAATAATATTTATGTGTTGAGAGGAGAATACATAAAATTAAGTATGGAGAAATAGTATCTAATTGGCAACTAGCCACTTCTAGAGAGAGTGAGTACGCTTGCAGGAAAGAAAGGATGGTCAAGGGGAACTTAGGCTTTTTTCACATACTTTAAATTTCTTAAAATAATTTATATTCATATAAATTGTCTGTACAGCTATGAATTTTTTTTCTTCCCAAATCATTTTTAAGAGAAGCCAATGTTATCAGGCAGGGTCCAGGCCTATCTTTCACACAGAAGAAATTCACTATACAGAACTGGTTATACAAAACAGAGGAAAGTGAGGCAACCCAGAGACTAGTAACAGCAGGGAGCTTCTATGACTTCTAGCACTGAAAGGACATTAAGATGATGTAGTCTCACCATATCCCGGAAGCTCAGGATGGTGCTAGAACCATAGCAGGATCTGCTCAGTAGTAACTGGGACCATGAGAAGGGGCTGTGTTAATAGGACACAAGGGAGCTGCTGCTGGAGTTGGCTCAAAAAGGGACTGGGGAAAGACCCTGGCTTCTTCCCTCCTCTCACCCTCCAATCTTCCGTTAGTGCCTCCTATTAGCCAACTCCAGAAAGCAAAGGAGTCTAGGAAATTTAATTCCCTGCAATACAGACCAGAACAGAGAAAAAGCAGAAATGGATTTGAGAGCGAGCTAGAGGCCGATTAAGAGTCAGTTATCAATGTATGCCCCAACCTCCTATATTCCATGGCAAAGAGGATACACACGTAGTAGCTCACTGTCTGTCTTACCCTCACTTAAGAAATAAGCTAGATTTTGGGCCCGGCGCGGTGGCTCAAGCCTGTAATCCCAGCACTTTGGGAGGCCGAGACGGGCGGATCACGAGGTCAGGATATCAAGACCATCCTGGCTAATACGGTGAAACCCTGTCTCTATTAAAAAATACCAAAAACTAGCCTGGCGACAAGGTGGGCGCCTGTAGTCCCAGCTACTCGGGAGGCTGAGGCAGGAGAATGGCGTAAACCCGGGAGGCGGAGCTTGCAGTGAGCTGAGATCTAGCCTGGGTGGCAGAGCAAGCCTCCGTCTCAAAAAAAAAAAAAAAAAAAAAAAAAAAAAAAAAAAAAAAAAAAAGAAATAAGCTAGATTTGTAGTGGGCAAAGAACCTAAAGTACAAAATGTAATAGTAATTATTTTTCTAAGTAAATGATTAGAAATGCTGTATTTACTAAAGTAGCAAACTAACCAAAGCAAGTCACACATATCAATTATATAAAATTTTGGCATATTAAATCTCTATATGCCTGTGAGGAATTTCAGAAAGTATTTTTTAAAATAACTTTTTTTTTTTTTTGAGACGGAGTCTCGCTTTGCAACCAACACTGAAGTGCAGTGGCGCCATCTTGGCTCACCACAACCTCCGCCTTCCAGGTTCAAGCGATTCTCCTGCCTCAGCCTCCTGAGTAGCTGGGATTACAGGCATGCACCACCATGCCCGGTTAATTTTTGTGTTTTTAGTAAAGATGGTATTTCACCATGTTGGCCAAGCTGGTCTTGAACTCCTGACCTCAAGTGATCCACTCGCCTCAGCATCCCAAAGTGCTGGGATTATGGGCATGAGCCACTGTGCCTGGACAAAAGAAAATAACTTTTTAAAAATAAAAGTTCAGCTTAAAGACCAAAAATTTAAACTTATGTTGCCAACATGCATTTTTTAATGCCTTCCTCTAAAACCATTTTAGACAAAATACTTAAAATCCACATCTTTTCAAAAAGAATTAAAAAGTCTAGTTTAGGAACTAAAAAAGAATTGTTTGATAAAAATTCCAATAGTGAGAAAGAAAATCCTAATTTATTTTTTCTTAACTTTTATTTTAGGTTCAGGGGTAAATGTGATGGTTTGTTACATAGGTAAACTCATGTCATGGGGCTTTGTTTACAGATTATTTCATTACACAGGTATTAAAAGTCTAGTATCCAACAGTTATTTTTTCTGTTCCTCTCCCTCCTCCCAGCCTCCACTGGACCCCAGTGTCTGTTGTTCTCCTCTATGTGTCCATGTATTCTCATCATTTAGCTCCCACTTATAAGTGAGAACAGGCAATATTTAATTTTCAGTTCCTGCATAGGTTTGCTAAGGAAAATGACCTCCAGCTCCATTCATATTCCTGCAGAAGACATGATCTCATTCTTTTTTATGACTACATGGCATTCCATGGTGTACATGCACATTTTATTTATCCAATCTGTCACTGATGAGCACTTAGGTTGATTCTATGTCTTTGCAATTGTTAATAGTGCTGCAATGAACATTCCCATGCACGTGTCTTTATGACAGAATGCTTTATATTCCTCTGGGTATATATATCCAGTAATAGGACTGCTCGGTCGAATGGTAGTTCTGGAAAAGCCTGATTTCATTTAAGCATTCTTTTGGTCTTAGACCAGGGATTAGCAAACTTTTTCTGTAGGGAACCAGAGAGTAAATATTTTACCCCCTGGGGGCCAATCTGTGTCACAACTACTCAACTCTGCCACTGTGGGGTAAAAGCGACCACAGACAATATGTAAATAAATGAATGTGGCTGTGTTCTAATAAATCCTTATTTATCAATACTGAAATCTGAATTTCACACAATCTTCCCATACCATAAAACATTCTTTATTTTTTTCAACTTTTAAAAAATGTAAAAATCATTTTCAGTGGGCCCAGGCTTGGTGGCTCAAACCTGTAATCCCAATACTTTGGGAGGCCAAGGCAGATGGATCACCTGAGGTCAGGAGTTTGAGACCAGATGGGCCAACATGGTGAAACCCCATCCCCACTAAAAAATACAAAAAATTAGCCAGGCTTGGTGGCCCATGCCTGTAGTCCCGGCTATTCGGGACGCTGAGGCAGGAGAACTGCTTGAACCCAGGAGGCAGGGGTGCAGTGAGCCGAGATCACGCCACTGCACTCCCGTCTGCGAGACATCGTCTCAAACAAAAAAAAATCATTTTCAGCTTACAGGCCATACAAAACAGGCAGTGGGCCAAATGTGGCCAATTCATTACACTTTGCTGACCCTCATTCTTATACAAATTATGTTCAAGTTTAGGTGTGGTTTTTTAGCTATTTTAAACTGCTAAACAATAGCTAAATATATCTTTGTTTTTATTCCAATCTCTCTAACAGAGGTAAATTTTCAACAAAGTTGCCAGACTTTAAAAAATTGCATATTCTTTAACCCAAAGAGAATTATTCAATAAATGCAAAGTAAGAATTCTTATGCAATATAAGAATATTCAATTTATGCAAAAACATAACAGCACACTTGAGAGACTCTGTTATTATATATTCAAACCAACAGCACAAATGTAGAAAAACCTTGGCCCTAACCTGCAGGCACTCCATTTCTTTGGTTCACTTCCATGAGAAAGACAGGTGACTATCTATTCCATTACAAGTTCTGACTAGGGATGTCAAGACCATTATTGTTTACTTGACTGCAAAAGCCTATGATCTATGTTTAATCTGCAGGATAAAATAATAAACTCTAGGCAACATAATTTTAAACCTTCTCATAACCAAATCTTATCACAAGGCCTTAATATATAAACTAAATAAATTTCTAAAGAATTCCACATTCATCTATTCTTCTACTAATCATTCAACCAATATAGTCCATTGGAAAGCATGACCGTTTTGTCATGCTTTGACAGTTTTGCTCCCTTTTAAGTTTTTCCCTTATAGAATCCTATTTTCTGAATCTTATTTCAACATTTCACTTACAGCTGCCCAAAGAATGTTTTAAGAAATAACTCCACAAAACCCAGCACTGTATTTACCATTTTTAAAAAAGACTGTAGCTGGAAGCATTTCCCTTGAAAAGTGGCACAAGATAAGAATGCCCCCTCTCGCTCCTATTCATAATAGTAGTGGAAGTCCTGGCCAGAAGAATCAGGGAGAAAAAAATAAAGGGCATTCAAATAGAAAGAAAGGAAGCGAAAATATCCCTGTTGACAGACAACATGATTCTAAACCTGGAAAAACCCCCAGTCTCAGCCCAAAAGCTCCTTCAACTGATAGACAACTTCAGTAAAATTTCAGGATACAAAATCACTGTACAAAAATCACTAGTATCCCTATATACCAACAACAACCAAGTTGAGAGCCAAATCAGAAATGCAATCCCATTCACATCTGCCACAAAAAGAGTAAAGTAACTGGGAATACAGTTAATCAGAGGGGTTAAAGATCTCTACAATGAGAATTACAAAACACTGCTCAAAGAAATCAGAAATGATGCAAAAAAACAGAAAAACATTCCATGCTCATGGATAGAAAGAATCAATATCCTTAAAATGGCCATACTGACCAAAGCAATTTGGATTCAATGTTATCAAACTACCAATGACATTCTTCACAGAACTAGGAAAAACTATTTTAAAATTTGTATGAAATCCAAAAACAGCCCAAATAGCCAAGGCAATCCTAAGCAAAAAGAAGAATGCTGGAGGCATCATGTTACCTGGCTTAAACGGTACTACAGGACTACAGTTACCAAAACAGCATGGTACTGATACTAAGACACACAGACCAATGAAACAGAATAGAGAGCCCAGAAATAAGGCTGCACTGCTACAACCATCTGATCTTTGACAAAACTCACAAAAACAAGCAATGGGAAAGGACTCCCTATTCAATAAATGGTGCTGGTATAACTGGCTAGTCATATGCAGATGACTGAAACCGAACCACTTCCTTACACAATACACAAACATCAACTCAAGATGAATTAAAGACTTAAATGTAAAACCCAAAACTATAAAAACCCTGCAAGACAACTCAGACAATACCATTCTGGATACAGAAATGGGCAAAAATTTCATGACGAAGATGTCAAAAGCAATCACAACAAAAGCAAAAATTGACAAATGGGATCTAATTAAACTAAAGAGCAGTTGCACAGCAACAGAAATTATCAACAGACTAAACAGATAACCTACGTAACGGGAGAAAAGTTTTGCAAACTGTGCTGACAAATGTCTAATATCCAGTATCCAAAAAAACTTAAATTTGTAAGAAAAAATAATCCTATTAAAAAGTGGGCAAAGGACACAAAAACTTTTCAAAAGAAGACATATGTGCAGCCAACATGCATATGTAAAAAAGCTCAACATCACTGATCATTAGAGAAATGCAAATCAAAACCATAATGAGGTAACATCTTACATCAGTCAGAAAGGCTATTATTAAAAAGTCAAAAAGTAACAGATGCTGGCGAGATTGAGAAGGGAACATTTATACACTGTTGGTGGGAGTGAAAATAGTTCAACCATTGTGGAAAGCAGTGTGGTGATTCCTCAAAGAGCTACAACTACCATCCGATCCAGCAATCCCATTACTGGTTATATACCCGGGGAATATAAATCATTCTACCACAAAGACACATATACACGAATGTTCCCTGCAGCACTATTCACAATAGCAAAGACGTAGCATCAACCTAAGTGCCCATCAATGACAGACTGGATAAAGAAAATGTGGTACGTACACACCATGGAATACTGTGCAGCCATAAAAAAGAATGAGATCATGTCATCTGCAGGAACATGGATGAAGCTGGAGGTCATCATCCTTAGCACAGGAACAGAAAGCCAACTACTGCCTGTTCTCACCTATAAGTGGTAGCTAAATGATGATAACTCATGGACAACAAGAAGGGTCCAACAGACACTGGGGTCTACTTCAGGGTAAGGGAGGAGGGACAGGAGCAGAAAAAGTAACTACTGGGTACTAGGCTTAGTATCTGAGTGACAAAATAATCTACACAGCAAATCCCTGTGACATGAGTTTACCTATTTCACAAACCTGCACACGTAATCCTGAACCGAAAATAAAAGCTTAAAAAAAAAAAAAAAGAAAAGAATGTACTCTTCAAAACCCAATGCTGCATTTGCTATTAAAAAAAGATTTTATCATGAGGTCAGGAGATCCAGACCATCCTGGCTAACACAGTGAAACCCTGTCTCTACTAAAAATACATTAATAATAATAATTTAAAAAATTAGCTGGGCATGGTGGTGTGTGCCTGTAGTCCCTCCCAACTACTCCTACTTTATGGAGGCTGAGGCAGGAGAATGGCGTGAACCCGGGAGGTGGAGCTTGCAGTGAGCCAAGATCGCGTCACTGCACTCCAGCCCGGGAGACTGAGCAAGACTCCATCTCAAAAAAAAAAAAAAAAAAAAAGATTGTAGGCCAGGTATGGTGACTCACACCTGTAATCCTAGCACTTTGGAAAGCCAAGGAGAGGACTGTTTGAGGCCAGGAGTTCGAAACCAGTCTGGACAACATACCAAGATCCCCTCTCCACAATTTTTTTTTTTCTTTTAATTAGCCAGGTGTGGTGGTACATGCCTGTAATCCTAGCTACTTGGGAGGCTGGGGCAGGAGGATCGCCTGAAGCCAGGAGTTTGAGGCTGCAGTGAGCCATGATTACTTCAGCCTGGGCAACAAACCAAGACCCTGTCTCTTTATTTTCTAAAAAAGAAACAACTTTTGGGAGAAATTTCTCAGGCAGTGCCATTGAGGAAGCAATGCTTTTCTCAAGAGACTTATATGCCTTTTATATCTTATAGATGCTATATATACCATAGCCCCACATAAAATAGTCTTTTATTTAGCCACTAGGAAACAAAACTTTCAGAGTCCGCCTCTGGTAACAGTGAATGAACTGAAGGATTATACCTACATGTATTTCTATAATCAGCTTCAAATTCCTGAAATCTTTTTCTTGAATTTTCTTTTGAAAAAAATCCTAACGTCATGTTCATGTAAGCTATCTCAAATAAAGTGGGCATAAGCATTCAGTGGCATGAGAAACTATCACACATAGGCATCAATTGATCGGGAAATAATCTACCTCAAACAACTGCAATTTGTTCTTTGTGTGGCTTCAACAAAGTCCCAGGATGCCACTTTAGCAGCTGTCGCTTCTTCGCACAGACCACCTGATGAAGCAGAATACTTCCTCCTAAGATTTAAAGTTACAAAATTCTTTAGTATTCATAAAATTTTCCATTAAACCTCAATGTAGTATTAGAATTAATTTTAAAGATCAACGTTATGAGTTAAAGAAAAATCAAACAAATGATGGTTTATACTTTAGATATCTTCTAATTATAAATAATTATCAACATGCAATTTTTGAACTTATAAATGAAAATACACACTTGTTCTGTGCTCTGTTCATATTGCATTCTTGCCAAACTCTATCCACCACATGATTTGCTAATTTTCTGGGTATTTTCCCACCATGGTGGCTAGTACTATCGGAGTTGAAGCCATCAGATACTGAAGAAAATTTGACCCACTTCTGGGCAGACTGAGGATCAACTGAAAACAAAACAAAAAAACAGGCTGTAGGAGAATAAAGGTAGGTTTAAAAGTAACATTATTTGGGTTTTTTATTAATTTGTGATACAAGCTGCTCCAGCTATCTGGTAAAATTATTTATATTTTGAGACAAAAAGCATGCTACTTTTTGGAATCAGATTTCATTAGGCAAGTGTGGCAGTCAAGTACATCTCTGTAACCTAGCACTCTCAGTGCCAAGAGCGGGGTTCTCAGGAGCCAGGCAGGGCCAGCACAGGGTGGTGTGTGGAGGGAGGTGGGCTGAGGGCGAGGAAGGAGGTGTCCCATGGATCATGCTGTATAAGCAAACCAGACTACCCTGATGCCCAGTGACATCATCAAGGTTGGGGGCTGGCCAGAGGTAGGTAGACTGGAAGGACTCAGGAGTAGTGCGAAGGGTCCCTGGACACCAACTATGGAGCTGCTGCACAGAGCCTGACTTCCACATCAAGGTGGGGTTTGGAGCCCAGAATGAGCCCCTACAGCGGCAGCACTCTGGCCCTTCTGTCCCTGCCAGCCTCTGACCTCGGTCAGTCAATGATTGCTGGACTCTAGCCAAACACTCTGGTGTTCTCATTTAGTTGGAAATCAGACAGTCTTTTTTGTAAGGTCAGCTGAGCATGAGCATATTTCCCCTCCATTGTAAAAAGCTCTTCTTTGTTTCTGTATGTTTATCCTCCATTGTAAAAAGTTCTTCTATGTTTTGTTTTAAAGGTAGATGGAGGGAGGGTAGGGATATAAACCTGTTGCATCAATCGATGGGTCAGAACTTTAGCATATGCATATGTCCTTCTGAGTGACAGGGCATTTTGCTGAAAATAAGCACCTTGGTAACTAAACCCTTTTTAATAGCTAAAATGCTTTAGTTCTGTATTGACAGTTACTATAAAAGCTTGGGTTTATTTTTGTAGGACTTAAGTGCTAAGAATTAGAGCACAGCAATGGGCTGCTCTGTTGGAGTACATTTTAATTATAAACACACAAATCTTTAAAAATAAAAGCACGCTACTTTTAAATACAGAAAGCAAAATATCTAAAACAGGGAATGCAAACTGGATGGCAGTGTATCAACGCTGATTTTCTGACTAAGAGGATAGAGTAATAGTTGTATAGGAGAGTGTCCTTAATTCTGGGAAATACACTGAGTACACAGGAGTGATGGAACATCACATCTGTAGCTTGTTCTCAAATGGTTCAGAAAAAGACCAATGATAATGAATGTACATATACACAGAGAGGGTGAAGGAGTAAATAATAACAGTTTAGAAATCTGGCTAAGGAAATTACTTGTACTATGCTTGTAACTTCTCAAGAGGTTTGAAACTATTTCAAAATAAATTATTTCTTAAGTACTTACTGTACACAAAGTAACAGATTACCAGAGCTGATGAGACAAATTACTACTATACCTGTTTGGACTTCCTCAGGAGATGTAGGTGGTGTAAGCGTAACCGAAGACATAGCAGGATCTCTTGTGGAAGCAGGCACTTGGTGGACACCCAAGCAAGAAGATGAACAGTGAGTAGATCCCACAGGGCTAGGAGTAGGAATGTCTGACTGAGGGACTAGAACAAAGCATGCTGGGTAGATCATTCGGACACCAGCTGAAAGGAAAACAAAAATGGGACAGGAAAACCAATTACCTTTGTGACTAGTGAATTAGTCATACTCAAAAGTACTATAATGGAAAAGTAGGTATCACACCTGTACAAATAAAAATACATTTTTATAAATATAAGCTTCTTTGGCATAAGTTTTTCTTTTTTCTTTTTTTTCTTTTTTTTCTCTCTTTTTTTTCTCTCTTTTTTTTTCTTTTTAGAAGAAACCATAATAAACCACAACAAGCTGCCAGTGGTGGTTACCTTTGCTGAGAGAGATTTGGAAAAAGGCAGCTTTCCTTTTAATTTTTTAGATTTCTAGAAATGTGTTTTTTAAATCTTTGTTTGCATCTCTGACCAACTTAATGTGTATTACTTTTTTAATTTTATTTTTTAAGTTTAACAAAGGTAATCTGGACACTAGAATTACAAACCATTTTCTATTTACTTTTCTATATGCCTCTATTTTAAAAGCCTAAAAAATGTGTGTGTTTTGTTTCCGTTTTTGTCACAACTGCTCTGGTAATGTGTTTATTAAAAGTGAACACTGGTAATCTTTTCATTAAAAAAGAAAAAAAAAACAGGCCAGGAGCGGTGGCTCACACCTGTAATCCTGGCACTCTGGAAGGCTGAGGTGGGTGGGTCATTTGAGGTCAGGAGTTCAAGAGCAGCCTGGCTAATATGGCTAAACCCCATCTCTACTAAAAATACAAAATTTAGCTGGGCATGGTGGCGGGCACCTGTAATCCCAGCTACTCGGGAGGGTGAGGCAGGAGAACTGCTTAAGCCCAGGAGGCAGAGGTTGCAGTGAGCAGAGATCACACTACTGCACTCCAGCCTGGGCAGTGACAGAGCGAGATTCCATCTCAAAAAAAACAAACAAATAAAAGACGAAATGAGGTGATCTTCATGTATAACATTACCATTAGATTCCCTTAAATACAATATGGTAGGTTCTAATTCCAATTATCTGCTAAATTATATTTTCTCCATGCCTCCTCTCATGCCTCTCCGAGGTAGAGTATATGTCTTCACTCCATTGTCAGGCTATGTGACTTGCTCTGGAATGTAAGCATGTGACATAAGCCACATCCTAACAGAGCTTTAAATGTGCTTGTAGGGTCAGTGCAGCTTCTCTCACTTCTGTCTTCTACTATGAGATTAACATGTCCCAGATACCGGTACTTTGTTAACCTGGGTCTCTGAATGAGAAGACAGAGAGAATATCTATGTCTGAATCTGAAAAAATCTGACCCTTTTGGGCTGGGCGCAGTGGCTCATGCCAGTAATCCCGGTGCTGGGAGGCCAAGGTAGGTGGATCACTTGAGGTCAGGAATTTGAGACCAGCCTGGCCAACATGGCAAAACCCCATCTCTACTAAAATTACAAAAATTAGCTGGGGATGGTGGCGTGCACCTGTAATCCCAGCTACTAGCAAGGCTGAGGCAGGAGAAGCACTTGAACCTGGGAGGCGAAGGAGGTTTCAGTGAGCCAAGATCACGCTATTGCACTCCAACCTGGGCAACAGAGCGAGACTCCGCCTCAAAAAAATTTAAAAAAAAATTAAAAAAAAAAAAATCTGACCCTTTGGCAGGCAGAGCATGCAAAGTCACAAATTCTTTAGTTACATTTTCTGTCTCTTAAGTTATCAGAAGTGATAGTTTTACGAAACATTAAAACATCACATAACACAGGCTGTCAACTTTTCAGCCTTCAAATATTAATTCACAATTAACTGTCCCATTCTAAGCATGCTTCTTTCTAGACAGAATCTATTTCCCTGCCCCAATGACTTTGGCTTGGCCATTTAACTAGTTTTGTCTAATGCAATGTGAGCAGATGCAACATATACTGTATCCCAGCAGAAGCTTTGAGTACACTTACATGGTTTGGTTCAGTCCCTATTATTTCTTCTGTTCTCATAAGAACAGTATGTCCTAGCTACTGGGATACTCATTTAACCTAGGTTACAGAATGAGCAGATACATGGAGCCAAACCACAGCTAAGATGCAGCCCTTAAGTAATGTGGGCAAGAAATAAGAAATAAATATTTGGTGTTGAAAGCCACTGAGTTATTAGACTTGTTATTGAGGAAAATATAACTAATACATACAATCATGCGTTTTCCCCTTAGGAATAATACTCAGCATACATACCAACAAGAACTTCTACTGCAGCTAAAGAATCATCTTCCCAATCCATATCTTCCTGCTTTTCTTCAGACATCTCCTTCAAGCAACATGAGATAGGATAGAACTGTTTCCATTCACCAATTAATTTTTTTGTAGCTGAATCAGACATCTTGAATGCCTGTCCTGTGAGAGTGCCATTTAGTCCAAATGGGCATAAGATAACTAGAAACCCAAAGCAGACATCAAATAAGTAACTAAAGACTGTTTTACCAAATAGGAACACAGTGAACAATGTGGCAAGTGATTGTGCAATTATAAAAAAGAAAAGGAAACCAATAATAACCATTCCAGAGAAAAATCAATTTATTATACTTCATTATTGTGAAGATAAAGTACAACACTGAGTTTATTATATAAACTGTTAAAAATTTTTCTGCCCAGGCTGTGTGCAGTGGTTCACGCCTGTAATTCCAGCATTTTGGGAGGCTGAGGCGGGCAGATCACCTGAGGTCAGGAGTTCAAGACCAGCCTGATCAACGTGGTGAAACCCTGTCCTTAATAAAAAAATCAGCTGGGTGTGGTGGCACACGCCTGCAATCCCAGCTACTCAGGAAGCTGAGGCAGGAGAATTGCTTGAACCGGGGAGGCAAGAGGCTGCAGTGAGCCAAGATGGCACCACTGCACTCTAGCCTGGGCAACAGAGGGAAACTTCATCTCAAAAAAAGAAAAAAAAAATTGTCTGCCCATACTCTTAAGAATTTTAACAGAAGTTGGGAATATTTATAAGAAAAAGCAATCTGAGGAAAAACAATATAGATATATAAATATAGATATATAGATATATAAATCTAAATATTTATAATGTACTGCCATGTAAACTTTAAAAAGCAAATATTAGGTTTAAAGTTAAAATAAGAACACACTGCCAAGCCTTAAAAGCAATTCAGCAATCTTATAAAATATTTCTTCTAGAATTCAACTGTTTTCATAGTATAAATAGTCTCAAAAGTCCGTTTGTAGCTATGTTACAAATGGCTTTGGCCAGGCAAGGTGGCTCACACCTATAATCCCAGCACTTTGGCCTGGCCGACACAATGAAACCGAGTTCTACTAAAGAAACACAAACATTAGCTAGGCGTGGTGGCACGCGCCTGTAATCCCAGCTACTTAGGAGGCTGAGGCAGAATTGCTTGAATCCGGAAAGTAGAGGTTGCAGTGAACCGAGATTATGCCACTGCACTCCAGCCTGGGCAACAGAGCGAAACTCCATCTCGAAAAAAAAAAAAAACAACAAACAAAACATGGCTTATATGACCTGACACACAAGATAACCTTGAAAACGTTAACACATATAAATCCAATACGCTATCTAAAAGAACACTTTAAACTACCTCACCATTCATGGTCAAGAATTTTTGGTAATACCTGTATTTAAAAATGTAGTAACACTCTAATGGGGGAGAAGAAAGTAAATGACATCAAAATCATCTTTAGGCTAAAGATCAGGGGGAATTCCATCAATCCCCAAATGTAAAATTATGAAGTTCAATAAGGATCTTTCAATAAAAGATCAATTAACTAATATAATAAAATAATCTACCTTGAAATGGGCTATTAGACTGTTGAGCAAGGGTGATATGCTCTTCACTGAGAAGGTATACAGGTTGATGTTGGTTAATTTCCACACTGGTACAAACATTGCTGTCTCCATGCAAGAAAAAGGTGAAGGAGCAGGACAAGTGTTCACTAAAAAAGAAGAAAAAGTTATATCTTAGTGATGGCTAGTGGCCAAAAATGTTAACTTGCTTTTATTAGGAAGTATGCAAAAATTCATACTCTATTTTGCCCAGAAAGTCTAATTCATCAGAAGGAAAAAAATCATGGACATGAGCAAAGACTTAGCTATAAGAAAAGTTCTTTACAACACTGTTTATAGTAGGAAAGGCTGCAAATAGAGGGGCCAGTTAAATGAGTTAGGTACATTCACACATAGAATTATTATATAGCCACAACAGTAAGTTAAAGTAGACGAGTAGGTTTATTGGAAAGGGATAGGCTACCAAAATAGTAGGGTCAATTTTTTTCTTTTTCTTTTTTAAAGAAAGAGAGAGGGTCTCACTATGTTGCCCAGGCTGGCTCGTAACTCCTGGGCTCAAGGGATCCTCTTATCTCAGCCTCCAAAGCAGCTGGGACTACAGGCATGGGCCACTGTACCCAGCTCTTTTTTTTTTTTCTTTAAGAAAAAAAGTTTTCTTTGGATAAAGAAAATAAAGGTGGACAAAAGAATTAATGGTGACTCAATTTTTATTTTTGCCTATTTTCCCCTCTATATAAGAAACTAAATACAAATATGTTTCTCACTTTATTAATTTTCAATGGGGCTAATAATTTAATGCAATCCCCTCCCAACCAATAACATTATTTTAAAGCAACAATGTGTCTTAGAGTTGAAGGCATCCTAGAACCAAGAATATATGCAAAATAGTACACCTTAATGAAATTCGGATATGGCTGAGTATACAGGTTGGAAAATAAAAGTTCCCAAGGACACCAAGATAAAATTCAGAAGGGTCAAACTGCCCATAAGAGGATAAGATTGTACACTAATAAACTCTTCTTATTCTTTCTCCACACATTTATCTTAATAATTCATCTTTAAAAACCAGTTTTTTAAACTATGATGATTAATCAGCTCAAAACCTGTTTTATATATGTATAAGCCCTCTTGAATTTCTTCTGGATAAGCAGAACATAGTGAATTAAAATTATAGTAAAAGTAATGCTACAGTTAACAGAAGTGGGAAAATAGATGGTCGAAAAGAGGTGAAAAGCAATACAGAGCTAAGAATTTCTATATCTTATACATATGGAGTCGATACAAAATGTCTAAACTTGATAGAACAAGAAATACAAATTTAAGCATGTTATTCAAGTTACAAACGTAACTGACAGAGGCTAGTCTGAAGGTAGTTGAGTTACCTCAATTGACTGTTCAGTTAGTGCAGACAGAACTTGTTCTACTCTTTCCCCTTTCCACTACTGCATGTGACTAGTCTAAAAAATGCTTTTAATAGAAATACAATTTTTTTAGGCTGGGCACAGTGGCTCACATTTATAATTCCAGCACTTGGAAGGTGGGTGGATCACTTGAGGCCAAGAGTTCGAGACCAGCAAGGCCAAAATGGTGAAGCCTCCATCTCCCTAAAAATACAAAAAATTAGCCAAGCGCGGTGGCAGATGCCTGTAAACCCAGCTACTTGGGAGGCTGAGGCGCTTGAATCTAGGATGTGGAGGCTGCAGTGAGCTAAGATCACACCACTGCATTCCAGCATGGGCGACAGAGTAAGACTCTGTCTCAAAAAAAAAAAAAAAAAAAAAAAAAGTAAACAAAAATAAAATAAAAATTAACATAACTGACAGAAAAACTTAACTAAAAAAAAATTTTAAAAACCAACAACAAAAAAAACTTATCATTCTTGTTAAGAAAGCAGTGACAATGGCTGGGAATGGTGGCTCATTCCTGTAATCTCAGCACTTTGGGAGGCTGAGGAGGGAGAATAACTGGAGGTCAGGAGTTCGAAACCAGCCTGGCCAACATGGTGAAACCTTGCCTCTACTAAATACACAAAAATTAGCCAGGTGTGGTGGCAGGCACCTGTAGTCCCAGCTACTCAGGAGGCTGAGGCAAGAGAATTGCTTGAACCCGGGAGGCAGAAGTTGAAGTGAGCCAAGATTGTGCCACTGCATTCCCAGTCTGGGCAACAGAGCAAGACTCTGTCTAAAAGAAAAAAGAAAGAAAAGAAAGAAAGAGCAGTGACATTGTTGAAAGTTGATAAATCAAGGCCCAGAGGCAGTATAATAAATCTCTAGAATTATGACAGTAACCAACCAGAAGTAAAACAAAGTTTAAAAAAAAAAACCAACCTGGTTACTTCTGGGGAAGGGACTTGGATATATGAGCAGGAATCCTTAAGGTTTTCTAATTTATAATACCATTCTGTTCTGCTTGAATTATATTAAAATGTTAATCTTGGCCAGGGGCAGTGGCTCATTCCTGTAATCCCAGCACTTTGGGACGCCGAGGCAGGCAGATCACGAGGTCAGGACTTCAACACCACCCCATGCAATACGGTGAAACCCTGTCTCTACTGAAAAATACAAAAATTAGCTGGGTGTGGTGGCATGCGCCTATAGTTCCAGCTACTCAGAAGGCTGAGGCAGGAGAACTGCCTGAACCCGGGAGGCGGAGGTTGCAGTGAGCCGAGATCACGCCACTGCACTCCAGCCTGGGAGACAGAGTGAGACTCCATCTTTAAAAAAAAAAAAAGGTTAATCTTATTGGAATAATTATTGGTTGAAGAATTATGAAGACTAAAGACATCTACTTTAGTAAAAAGGGTATATATTTAAAATAACCACAAAATCAAGATAAGAGACTGTTAATAATAACTTTGAGAACTATCCACTCAGAAACGGACCATTGCTATTGCTTATTTAAAGGGAAAAACTGAAAGCCAGATGTGGTAACTCACAACTGTAATCCCAGCTACTGGAGAGGCAGAGTTGAGAGGATCACTTGAGGTACAGAGTTCAAGGCCAGCTTGGCAACATAACAAGAGCCTATCTCTACAAAAAATTAAAAAAACAGCAAGCCATGGTGGCACACATCTATAGTCCCAGACACTCGAGAGGCTGAGGCAGGAGAATTGCTTGAGCCCAGGAGTATGAAGCTGCAGTGAGCTATAATCGCACCACTGCACTCTGGCCTGGACAACAGAGCAAGACCCTATCTCTAAAAAAAAAAAAAAAAAAAAAAATTAAATAAATAAATAAATAAATAAAAGAATATGACCAGACTGGCCCACTGGCCAAAGGAGAATGAGAAATAATACGGAATAGATCTCTACCTAATCTGTAGTTTAAAGCATAAAGTATGGCATCAACTGGCTAACCACTCCCCACCTCCACCACCTCAAGTTGACCTCCAGTTACACGAATGAGAATACATAACTGCTATTTTTAAGCCACTAAGTTTTGGGGATGGTTTCATTACAGCAAAATAACCAATACAGAAATTAGTACCAAAAGTGAGGTGCTGCCAAAACAAAAACCTGAAACATGTGGCTTCTGCTTTGGGACTAGATGGTGGGTGGGGAGTAATCTAGAACACTAGAGAAATGATGAGGAAGCTACTATGAGAGACTGGGAAATGATGACCCATGCTATATAATGGAGAAACACTTTGTGGAATCATTGCCAGAAACAATCTGCAAGGCAGAAAATGTACCTAACGAACTTAAAAAGCAGATCAAGTCAAAATGTAAATTGGTTTTGAAGAGCTATACTTGATAAAGTACTAAAAGAGATGAATATAGAAAAGAGCTTACTGGCTTGCAAGCATAATCTAGAAAGAATATAGGTAACTCAGGACCAGCAGGGTTGGAAAATGAAACAAATACATGGTGCCATTACACTGCCTCAGCGAAAAGATCAAATCAAGAGTGTGACTCTAATATCCTGTTATAAACATCAAATATGATTTTTGATACTAGTTGAAACATTAAGATTTGGGTTTTTTCCTCATAGTTTTAAGCCTCCATGAATTTACTTTTCTCAAAGAAACTTTTTAATGTAAACAATCATATGCTACAAATTTTCTTCTGCATGGGAATGCACACATAGCCATATTTGTGCTTTTCTTTCTTTTGAATGTCCTCTTTTCTGACACAATTTTTCTATATAACTGAAGATGAGTTACAAAGTATGTAAATACATAAAAGATAATTTCTGAACAGTATTTTCATCTTAGAAAACCACTAATATTTAATAATTCTGAGAAGAATATGTCCATTATGCTTATTATATGTACTGACATACAACACAGGCAGAAACCAATTCTCAAAGCATTTTTCTCTCTTAACTATAATAAAGGACATGAGAATCTAAAAGCAAGACCAAATGCTAAAAACTTAAATGAAAAACTGATAGTCAACCAGCTAGAATTACTATGTATTTTTCAATATTACAAGCTTTTTACATGTTTTTCAGGCAACCTTAGATGACTAATGCATGTCTTGGTAGGGAGGCAAATCTTTAAAAAGAATTCTAAGAATTATTAACTAAAAATACCATGCTAAGGAAAACATTTATTAAGGAAGAGCTGGGTGTGGTGGTGAGCCCCTGTAGTCCCAGCTACCCAAGAGGCTGAGGGTGGGAGAATACTTGAGGCCAACAGTTCAATCATGCAGTGCACTTTGAGTCTGTGAATAACCACTGCACTCCAGCCTGGGCAACAGGGTGAGACCCATTTCTTTAAAAAAAAAAAAAAAAAAAAAAAGAGAGAGAGAGACAGAGAGAAGAGACTCAAGCAAGAATAATCTACTATATAGAGGAATTGTAATTTGATTAATTTTAGGATAAGTATGCTACAGATATGATTATGAAAGCTGTGTGCTTACTTAGCTACTGAACAGTAAATTTTTAAAATCTAAATTGCCAATACTTCCAAGAATATTTATAAGTAAAAGCAATAACCTATAACAGTCTCTTATCTTTAGAAGACAAAGAGGGCCAGGCACGGTGGCTCACACCTGTAATCCCAGCACTTTGGGAGGCTCAGGTGGGCGGATCACCTGAGGCCAGGAGTTTGAGACCAACCTGGCCAACTTGGCAAAACCTCATCGCTACTAAAAATACGAAAAAAATTAGCCGGGTGTGGTGGTGTGCGCCTGTAATCCCAGCTACTCAGGAAGCTGAGGCATGAGAATCGCTTGAACCCAGCAGACGCAGGTTGCACTGAGCCAAGACCACACCACTGCACTCCAGCCTGGGTGACAGAGCAAGACTCCAGCACTTTAGGAGGGCAAGACAGGCAGATCGTTTGAGCCCAGGAGTTTGAGACCAGCCTGGCCAACATGGTGAAATTCCGTCTCTACTAAAAATACAAAAATTAGCTGGGTGTCACCACACCTGTAATCCCAGTTACTCAGGAGGCTGAGGCAGGAAAACCACTTGAACCCAGGGAGGCAGAGATTGCAGTGAGTCGAGATCTTGCCACTGCACTTCAGCCTGGGAAACAGAGTGAGACTTCATCTCAAAAATTAAAAAAAAAAAAAAAAAAAAAGACAAAGCGGCTAGGAGACCTGAATTTTATCTACTGTTCCTTTAATCAGTGGAGTATAATTCTTAAAAACACAGCTTTCAACTGTTTCATTTTATACACGAAATATTAAATAAGATAATTTAAAAACAGCCAGCCATGCCTGTAATCTCAGCACTTGGGAGGCTGAGGCAAGAGGAGTTGGGCTTGAGCCCAGGAGTTTGGGACCAGCCTGGGCAGCACAGTAAGACCCCATCTCCACAAAAAAATTAAAAATTAGCCAGGTGGGGTGGTGCATGTCTGTGGTCCCAGCTACTCGAGAGGCTGAGGCTGAGGTAGAAGGAACATTTGAGCCTGAGAGGTTGAGGGTGCAGTGAGCTATGATGACACCACTGCCCTCTGGTCTCCAAACAAAAAAAATATATATTTAAAATGAATTTTTCTCATGACAAAGCATTTTAAAAGATTTTTAAAATTATTTTAAAAGCATTTTTAACATTTTAAAAATCTATTTTTCCGAAAATATTGTAATATCGGAAATGTTTTAAAATACATTAATTTGACCTATCTTAAATGTTATTTAGGAAAATAAGTTTACTCTAGTATGTATAAAATCATAAAAGTCATCTTTCAACTTTCCTAACAGTCTTTCCAGTGAGCACTTACCCACTTTATTTTTTAATTTTATGGTTTAGAGACAAGGTTCTCACTGGAGTGCAGTGGTACAATCGTAGCTTGCTGCGGTCTCAAACTACTGGGCTCAAGCAATCCTCCCATCTCACCCTCTTGAGTAGCTGGGACTACAGGTGTGTGCTACCATACCCACCTAATTTTTTTTTTTTTTTTTTGCTAGAGATGGCAGGGGCGGGGGCTCACTATGTTGCCCAGGTTGGCCTCAAACTCCTGGCCTCAAGCAATCCCCCACCTTGGCCTCCCAAAGTGCTGAGATTACAAGCATGAGCTAACTTCATCTGGCCCCATTTTATCTTTTAAATAAGAAAATAAAATTTGGCTTCTTGATGTAAAGGGGTAAACTTGTCTCCAAGGAGTCTTTGTAGCAATTCAATATACCAAAATACAAAACATGTAACCAATGGTCTCAGCTCCCACTGTATATCTGCCACTACCCTATTTACTAACAACACTTAATCCCAGCCTAGCGGTCTATGATCAAAGAAAAATCACTACCTCCTATACTGCTAGCATATAATCCCAGTATACAATAGTCTGATCTTATTGTAACAATGGTTTAAAATAAACCCAAGTTTGTATGTGATACTGGAGGGAAACAATATTCTAAATGTGTGGTACAATTTGAGATTTTTTTTTTTTTGAGACAGAGACTTGCTCTGTTGCCCAGGATGGAGTGCAGTGATGCAACCTTGGCTCACTGCAGCCTCTGCTTCCCAGGTTCAAGTGATTCTTCTGCCTCCGCCTCCTGAGTAGCGGGGATTACAGGCGCCCATGATCATGCCCAGCTAATTTTTGTATTTTTAGTAGAGACAGGGTTTTACCATGTTGGCCAGACTAGTCTCAAACTCCTGACCCTCAAGTGATCTGCCCACCTCAGCCTCCCAAAGTGCTATAATTACAGGCATGAGCCACTGCACCCAGCAGAGATTTTTTTTTTTTTTGAGACCGTTTCACTCTTGTCACCAAGGCTGGAGTGCAATGGCGTGATCTTGGCTCACTGCAACCTCCGCCTCCTGGGTTCAAGCAATTCTCCTGCCTCAGATTCCCAAGTAGCTGGGATGACAGGCACCTGCCACTGCGTCCGGCTAGTTTTTTTGTATTTTATTTTTTAACTAGAGATGGGGTTTCACCATGTATTGGCCAGACTGGTCTTGAACTCCTGACCTCAGGTGATTCGCCCACCTTGGCACTCCAAAGTGCTGAGATTACAGGCGTGAGCCACTGTGCCGGCCTGAAATTTTTTAAACAGATGGTGGTCTCCCTATGTTACCCAGGCAGGAGTGCAGTGGCTTTTCACTGGCACAGTCGTGAGGCACTACAGCCTCAAACTCCTGACCTCAAGTGATCCTCCTGCCGCAGCCTCTTAAGTAGCTGGAACTACAGGTGTACACCACCACACCCAAATCTCTGAAATCCTTATATTAAAGGTAACATTCTAGTCAGAGAATATTATAAAACAATTAGAAAATACCAACACAGTGAATTCGGTTGTGCTTTTTTTCCAAGGAGAAATGTTATTCATATCATCCCATCAAACATTTTTGGTATTTAACACTCAGAAAAGTAGAGTTAAAACAAAAACATATCACTACAATAAGAATCCAAAGTATTATTAGCTACTATAAAGGACTGCAGAGAACACTTGCTCTCCATGAGCTTACACTGCAATATCTAAAACAAAAAGTTATGAATGAGGCAGAATTTTATAAATGAAACTTGAACAATCTTCCATTGTGGAAAAAAATGTTCCTCAAATTAAGTACTGAAATTAATCAAAAGATTATTTCTAAAACAGAAAATGAAGACATGCTTATAGATTAAAGCTAGCTGCTCTAACAGCAACAATTCCATACGTATGCTAGATTAGGCAGTGCCACATCAAACCTATTTCTAGCATTTGTATTAAGAAGCTACAGAAAAATGATATCCCATTCGCGAGTAGAGAATCTGAGGTACAAAGAGGTTAAATGGCTTGTGTTAAAATCATAATACTAGTAAAGGGAATGCTGACTTCAAACTCTTAAACACCCTATCAACCAATTAAAAAAATGGGCAAAAGACTTCAACCGTCATTTCTCCAAAAACAACATACAAATGGCCGATAAACACATAACATGCTCAACACATCACTAATCATTAGGGAAATGCAAACCGAAAACACAGTAAGATACCACTTCACACCCATAAAAATAGCTTTAAAAAAAAACAGGAAATAACAAGTGTTGATGAGGATGTGGAGAAAATGGCACACCTCTGCATTGCCTTTGGGAATGTAAAATAGTGCAGCCACTATGGAAAGCAGTATGGAAATTCCTCCAAAAATTATACTTCGAATTACCATATGATCCAGCAATTCCACTTCTGGGTATACACCCAAAGGAACTTAAAGCAGGGACTTGATGAGAGATGTGCAGACCAATGTTTATAGCAGCATTATTCACAATAACCAAAAGGTGAAAACAACCCAAATACCATTTACAGATTAATACATAAACAAAATGTGGTATATACATACAATGGAATATTATTCAGCCTTAAGGGAAATTCTGTCACATGCTTCGTAAATGCATCTTGAAGATTTTATGCTAACTGAAATAACCCAGACAAAAAAGGACAAATACTACATGATTCCACTCATATGAGGTACCTACAACAGTCAAGTTTCTAGACAAAGTAGAATGGTGGTTACACGAAGCTCAAGAAAAGAAGAATTGAAGAGCTACCACTCTTTTATGAGTAGACTTTCAGCTTCAGATGATGAAAAAGTTCTGCAGATAGATAGTGGTAATGGTTAACAATGTGAACTTACTTAATGCCACTGAACTGTACACCGAAAAATTATTAAGTTTTACGTTATGTACATTTTACCACAATAAAAAGAAACTGTATTCATCTTTTTTTTTTCCTTTGAGACAGGGCCTTGGTCTGTCACTCAGGCTGGAGTGCAGTGGCGTGACCAGAATTCACTGCAGCTTCCACATCCTGAGCTCAAGCAATCTTCCTGCCTCAGCCAACCAAGTAAGTGAGACTACAGGTGTGAGCCACTATGCCCAGATAATTTTTTAATTTGTATTTTGTAGAGATGAGGTCTCACTATGTTGTCCAGGCTGGTCTTGAACTCTTGAGCTTAAGCAATCCTCCTGTCTTGGCCTCTCAAAGTGCAGGGATTACAAGCATGAGCCACTGTGCCCAGCCTCCCCTAGCCAACTTAATTCTGAGATTATTTTTATTCCGTGAATTCAAAAGTTTCTAAACTTGTCTTACATTTTTAGGATCCTCTAAAAATTCCAAAGCCTAGATTACAGCCCAGGTTAAGACATAAGCATCAATAATTTTTTGTAAGCTCTCCAGGTGATTCCCACATCCAGACAAGTTTGGGAATCATTTATTTGTATTTCTACAGCCTTCAGAGTAACTGTTTTAAATTCTTTTTTTTTTTTTTTTTGTCTTTTTTTTTTTTTTCCCCTTTTTGTGGAGACCGGGGTCTCGCTATATTAACCAGGCAGGTCTCCAACTCCTGGGCTCAAGCTATCCTCCCGCCTCTGCCTCCCTGAGAGCTGGGATTACAGGTGTGAGCCACCGCGCCCCCAGCAAGAGTTCTTTTTTTTTTTTTTTTTTTTTTTTTGAGACGGAGTCTGGCTCTGTCACCCAGGCTGGAGTGCAGTGGCCAGATCTCAGCTCACTACAAGCTCCGCCTCCCGGGTTTACGCCATTCTCCTGCCTCAGCCTCCCGAGTAGGTGGGACTACAGGCGCCTGCCACCTCGCCCGGCTAGTTTTTTGTATTTTTTAGTAGAAACGGGGTTTCACCGTGTTAGTCAGGATGGTCTCGATCTCCTGACCTTGTGATCCGTCCGTCTCGGCCTCCCAAAGTACTGGGATTACAGGCTTGAGCCACCACGCCCGGCCTGTTTTAAATTCTTAAATTTAAAGGTATAATACCAGTATCAGGTATTATTAACATAGCTCCATGAACAAAAGATCCATACTAAACTCCAGAAGTTAACATCTTACCTGTAAATCCTGTACATATTTCTGCTCGCTCAGTGAACATATTACTTACATTATACGGTAAATAATACTTAGAAAGTGGCTGGGCGCGGTGGCTCAGGCCTGTAATCCCAGCACTTTGGGAAGCCGAGGCGGGTGGATCACAACGTCAAGAGATTGAGGCCGGGCGTGGTGGCTCAAGCCTGTAATCCCAGCACTTTGGGAGGCCGAGATGGGAGGATCACAAGGTCAGGAGATCGAGACCATCCTGGCTAACCCTGTGAAACCCCGTCTCTACTAAAAAATACAAAAAACTAGCCGGAAGAGGTGGTGGGCGCCTGTAGTCCCAGCTACTCAGGAGGCTGAGGCAGGAGAATGGCTTAAACTTGGGAGGCAGAGCTTGCAGTGAGCTGAGATCCGGCCACTGCACTCCAGCCTGGGCGACAGAGCAAGACTCCGTCTCAAAAAAAAAAAAAAAAAAAAAAGAGAGATCGAGACCATCCTAGCTAACATGGTGAAACCCCAACTCTACTAAAAATATAAAAATTATCTGGGCGTGGTGGCACACGCCTGTAATCCCAGCTACTTGGGAGGCTGAGGCAGGAGAATCACCTGAACCTGGGAGGCTGAGGTTGCAGAGAGCTGAGACTGCGCCACTACACTCCAGCCTGGTGACAGAGCGAGACTCTGTCTCAAAAAAAAAAAAAAAAAACTTAAAAAGCAACAACATTATTCTGGTTTACCACTTCAAGTGTTCTGCAAAATGCTGCTTTTTATTGTTGTTTCTAAGTACTATGTTTTTACTATTTCCTATAACTTAAAAAAAAATACGTGTAGGAGACATACAGGTCTATAGGGTCAATAATCTATCTCATATTTTTCATGCCTAAAATGCAGCTCCAATACTTGATAGCTGTATGAGCTTGGACAGATTTGTAAGAGTCTACAGTAAGAATCATATAAAGAGGCCAGGCGCGGTGGCTCAAGCCTGTAATCCCAGCACTTTGGGAGGCCGAGATGGGCGGATCACGAGGTCAGGAGATCGAGACCATCCTGGCGAACACGGTGAAACCCCATCTCTACTAAAAAAATACAAAAAACTAGCCGGGCGAGGTGGTGGGCGCCTGTAGTCCCAGCTACTCGGGAGGCTGAGGCAGGAGAATGGCGTGAACCCAGGAGGCGGAGCTGGCAGTGAGCTGAGATCCAGTCACTGCACTCCAGCCCGGAAGACAGAGCGAGACTCCATCTCAAAAAAAAAAAAAAGAATGATATAAAGAAATCATGGTAAGAAAGGCTGGGCATGGTGGCTCACACCCGTCATCCCAGCACTTTGGGAGGCTGAGGCTGGAGGATCACTTGAGGCCAGGAGTTAGAGAACAGCCTAGTCAACATGGCCAACAGAGAAACCCCATCTCTACCCAAATTACAAAACTTAGTCAGGTGTGGTGGCGCACTCCTGAAAGTCCCGACTACGTGGGAGGCTAAGGCAAGAGAATTGTTTGTGCCTGGGAGGTAGAGAGTGCAGTGAGTTAAGATTGCACTCTGGCCTAGGAGACAAAGCAAGACCCTGTCACCAAAAAAAAAAGAAAGAAAGAAAAATTATGGTAAGAAAATCTCAACAAGGAAGAAAAATAGGAGAAAGAAAAGTCTTTCTTAGCATTTAATTTTTCTCATAAATGTTCTAGAAAGCATGAAAATGTAGAAAACTGACCATGCAAATTCTAGTGACATCATCACTTAAGACTTCAGAAATGATACATAATCATCTTGATGACAGACATTAAGGACAAAACATCATAGGTAGGCTACAGGGAAAACAATAAAAAGGTACATCCAGTCTGCTGAAGTAACTACACCTAATTTAGCAGAGAGTTGGTACCCCGACTGATACAAGGTATGAGATTCTTCTTGCCTTTGAGATTCTAGAGCATACTCACAATTTAGCATACAATTCCAGAAGGGTTCACTGACCAACAGAGAAGGTACCTTTCACCAACAAACACTACCAAGTTCAACTAGGCTTAAAGCCCTAGAACTGTGTTGTAAATACAACAGCCAATACACACATATAACTACTGGTGACTTAAAATCCAAACTGAGATATACTCTAAGCATAGTACACAAACCTAATTTCAAAGACAGCACAAAAAGTAAACTATTCCATTAATACCTTCTGTATATTTAATTATATGCTGAAATATTTTGGACATACTAAATTTAAAAATATATTACAATTAATTTTGCCTATACATTTAGTTTTTTTAACTTTTTAAATGTGCCTAGAAGAAAATTTTAAATTACATATGTGGCTCACATTATACTTCTACTGGACAGTACTACATTAGATGACAGGAAGAGAGGAAATGAGTCCATAAAAAAACCTAATAGCGATAGCTCCTAGCTTCTCTAGAAATTTGCCTTTTCAGAGACAGTGAGAAACCCAACCAAAGGACATCCTAATGCTACTAATAGTTAATAAAACATTTCCAGTGGAGACTTACATCTCATGGTGCCTATTTTTAATCAGTTTTGGAGATCATGAGATAATGTAAAAGCCATACATATGGCAGAAAATAAACATAGCTTTATGGGTGAAATTTAAAGCATATTCTTTTATTTACTTCCTTAAAAAAATTTGATTTTCTTTATTGAAGTACCAAAAGTACCGTTTTAATTATAAATATAAAGGTTCTTGTGTAAGCAATACCACCCGAAAAAATAACTTTCTGCAATGATGAAAATGTTCTAGATCTACACTGCCCAATACAATAGCCATTGACAATAGCCATCCTTTCCTTCCTGTGAACTTTTGCGGCTTTATCCCACAAAACCAAAACTTTATCACTCTCTGTGGACAAAGTTCTTTACTACTAATTAATTCCAGGGCTCTAATTATTCTAATACAAAGGCTTAGAACATATTGAACCAAACATTTAATCCTATTTTATGTTATATCCAGCAAGAATTTATTATATCCTATTGTATGTCAATATGTATACACATAATGTAATACAGACAGACACATATATGTAACATGTAATACTCTATATTGCCTTTTTTTTTTGAGACGAAGTTTCACTCTTGTCGCCCAGGCTGGAGTGCAGTGGCGCGATCTCTGCTCACTGCAACCTCCACCTCCTGGGTTCAAGTGATTCTCCTGTCTCAGCCTCTCAAGTAGCTAGGATTACAGCCATGTGCCACCACACCTGGCTCATTTTTGTATTTTTAGTAGAGACAGGGTTTCACCATGTTGATCAGGCTGGTCTCTAACTCCTGACCTCATGAGTTGCCTGCCTCAGCCTCCCAAAGTGCTGGGATTACAGGTGTGAGCCACCATGTCTACCCTATATTTCCTTTTAAAATTGGAGTTAAAGGTAACTATTTTACATAAATACATCAAAAAAGATTTAACAACATATTTTTTCCATAGAAATCAATTACATATAGTTGAGGGAATGGGGTAAGATTAAAGTATATATTAAAATCAAACATGCTCCCTATTAATGTATTTCCCTCCTATACAATCTCATCTGCCACTTAACAAAACCTCCTATGTCAATATATACGTAAGATACTGAACTAGTTGTCTAAAAAAAGAATTATTTACTAGTATCTTTCTATTCTGTATATCGTCCTAGAAGCATTTAAAACTTTTGCTAAATAAACTTTACTGCACACTCAGCTAAATGGCTACAACAGATTCAACATGACAAAAAGCTTAACCAAACACAATCTTAAGAAAGTCCTTGGCCAGGCGTGGGTGGTGTGTGCCTGTAATCCCAGCTACTCTGGAGGCTGAAGTAGGAGAATCAATTAGGCCTGGAAGTTTGTGGCTGCAATGAGTTATGATTGCGCTACTGCAATCCATCTTGGGCACAAAGCAAGACCCTGTCTCTATTTAAAAAAAAGGAAAAAAAAAAGTTCTTATTCAAGATAATCTTATTCAAATGCACTCTCAAACATCACAAGTTCAGAATATCTTTTATAGAAGACTCTAAAACCTGCATTAAGTCAATGGTACTTATTACAACCCATTTACTTGTGGGCTCACTAGAAAACTCAATGTCTGCCATGTGATCCAGTCCCCAGCAATGTAGGAAAACACCTAAACTATTCAAGAAAACACTGGTCATCATTCTTTTAACCAATTAACTGAAGACTGGTTTGTTCCTGTGGTTACTCTTATACTTGTGAGATTCTTTACAGGTAACCTAGCTATATCCCTAGAATTTGATTCCATTTCCTCTCTTTCAGTCCCTAAAGACTGTTCAACAGACAACTACATCACATGTAGGTCCAGATTATCAGAAAATGAGAATTTTTATTTAAAAATTTTAAAGAAAGAAAGAAGATAAAAAGGTAAGGAATATTATTTTCTCCTTTGTTCAGGTCAAACTAGTTTCACAGCATAAATTTTCTTTCTTTACAACTCTTGTTCTTTTTTCAGAATACTTATACCAAAAGTGAATTGATTAGTAAACAAAAACAGTCTATATGATACTTATGTTTCAGAATGGTCTAGAGACGCATTAATTTATAATTAATCTTTATCTACCTTCCCTGTATCATTCCACTGAATTCAACAGAAAAGAAGTCCCATATCATAACTCAAAGACAGACTTAGTTGCTTGGTTTTTCTACTTGCTATTCCATAGAAGGAAAAAGGGTAAGAAAGTTCCTGCAAAAAAGAGATTTGAGGACCAGCATTTATCTTTCCAGAATAAAGTCAGTTTTTATACCACAACTATGGTTCAAGAGTAACTCGAAAGAGCATACACTATTTCTGGTAACACTTCACTAATAAAATACAATCTTAATTTAGTTCCCCTCCTAAATGGGTCAGCCCATGGAAAAACACTGGTGCTCAATTACATGGTTAAATAACAAGCAGAATCTGTTGGATTCATGAAAATCTCCAGTTAAAAGTTTTATTTTCGGGCCAGGCACGGTGGCTCAAGCCTGTTAAGCCAGCACTTTGGGAGGCCAAGGCGGGCAGATCATGAGGTCAGGAGATCGAGACACAGTGAAACCCTGTCTCTACTAAAAATACTAAAATTAGCCGGGCGTGGTAGCTGACGCCTGTAGTCCCAGCTACTCAAGAGGCTGAGGCAGGAGAATGGCGTGAACCTGGGAGGCTGAGTTTGCAGTGAGCCGAGATCACGCCACTGCATTCCAGCTTGGGTGACAGAGTGAGACTCTGTCTCAAAAAAAAAAAAAAAAAAAAAAAAAAAGGGTCGTATTTTCGGCCAGGTGCATTGGCTCATGCCTATAATCCTAGCACTTTGCAAGGCTGAAGAAAGTGGGTAGCTTGAGCTCAGGAGTTCAAGACCAGCCTAGGCAACATGGTGATACCTTGTCTCTACAAAATCTACAAAAATTAACTAGCCGTGGTAGCATGTACCTGTGGTCCCAGCTATGCGGGAGGCTGAGGTGTGAGAATTACTTGAGCCTGGGAGGTTGGGCTGCAATGAGCCATGACTGTGCCACTGCACTCCAACCTGGGTGACAAAGTGAGAGACCTTATCTCAAAAAAAAAAAGTTATATTTTTAATTTTTTTTTTTTTTTAGACAGGGTCTTGCTCTGTTGCCCAGGCTGGAGTACAACAGCACAATCCTAACTCACTGCAGCCTCAATATTCTGGGCTCAAGCGATCCTCTCATCTCAGTCTTCAGAGTGGCTGGGACTACAGGTGTGTGCCACTGTGCCCACCTGTTTGTTTTTTTTGTTTTTTTTTTTTTTAAAGAGATGGGGGTCTGCAGCCACAAAAAAGAATGAGTTCGGCTGGGCATGGTGGCTCATGCCTGTAATCCCAGGACTTTGGGAAGCCGAGGTGGCGGATTACCTGAGGTCAGGAATTCGAGACCGGTCTGGCTAACATGGTGAAATCCCATCTCTACTAAAAATACAAAAATTAGCCGGGCGTGGTGGCGGGTGCCTATAATCCCAGCTACTCGGGAGGCTGAGGCAGGAGAATTGCTTGAACCCAGGAGGCGGAGGTTGCAGTGAGCTGAAATCGTGCCACTGCACTCCACTATGGGCGACAGAGCAAGACTTTGTCTCAAAAAAAAAGAATGAGTTTATGTCCTTTACAGGGACATGGATGAAGCTGAAAACCATCATCCTCAGCAAACTAACACAAGAACAGAAAACCAAACACCACATGTTCTCACTCATAAGTGGGAGTTGAACAATGAGAACACATGTATACAGGGAGGGGAACATCACAGACCGGGGCCTGTCAGGGGATAGGGAGCAAGGGGAGGGAGAGCATCAAGACAAATACCTAATGCATACTGGGCTTAAAATCCAGATGATGGGCTGACAGGTACAGTAAACCACCATGGCACATGTATATATACCTAATTAACAAACCTGCACGTTCTGCACATGTATCCCAGAACTTAAAAATAAATACATAAATAGGCCGGGCACAGTGGCTCACGCCTGTAATCCCAGCACTTTGAGAAGCCGAGGTGGGTGGATCATCTGAGGTCAGTTCAAGACCAGCCTGGCCAACATGGTGAAACCCTGTCTCTACTAAAAACACAAAAATTAGCTGGGTGTGATGGCAAATGCCTGTAATCCCAGCTACTCAGGAGGCTGAGGCGGGAGAATCACTTGAACCCAGGAGGCGGAGGTCGCAGTGAGCCGAGACAGTGAGCCAAGATCACACCACTGCACTCCCACCTGGGCAACAGACTGAGATTCTTTCTTAAAAAAATAAAAATAAAAAAATAAAAAAAAAAAAGGCGCAGTGGCTTATGCCTGTAATCCCAGCACTTTGGGAGGCCGAGGCAGGCAGATCACGAGGTCAGGAGTTTGAGACCAGCCTGGCTAACATGGTGAAACCTCGTCTCTACTAAAAATACAAAAATTAGCTGGGTGTAGTGGCACACGCCTGTAATCCCAACTACTCGGGAGGCTGAGCAGGAGAATCACTTGAACCCGGGAAGCGGAGGTTGCAGTGGGCTGAGATTGCACCACTGCACTCCAGCCTGGGCAACAGAGTGAGACTCTGTCTCTAAATAAATAAATAAATAAATAAATAAGGCAGATATTGCTAACTGCCTACCCAATATCCATAGCCACTTCTTTGATCTTTGGTATCTATCTATCATCCCTTTCTTCTTACTAACAAAAACTTGATTTTGTTCAGAGCAGCTATTTCCAAATAAAAGATATCTGTTTCTCTTAGTATGGCCAAAGATACGTCAGCTAGAGTTTCCAGAAAATAATTCACTTTCTGACTTAGGTGCCACACTTTCTTCCTCCCTTCCTTTCTCTTCCTGCCTGGAATCCACTGTGAGGTCTGCAGGTGTAACACACAGGAGGACCATGAAGATATAAAGATGGCACAGCAGAAAACTCTGGGGAACCTTGAATCCTTGATGACATTACTGAACAGATATACCAGTACTAAACTATCTACCTCCATACTCCTTGCTACTGAGAAAAATCAATCCCTACATAAGCCAAGTAGTTAACGTTTTTCTGTCATTTTCAGCTGAATGCATTCCAAACTTATACAGGTATTTTGTTAACAATAAAGGTTTACGTTAATTTTCAAAGAGGAAAAAAAATGAAAGCACCTTTATTTATCCAGGCTTATCTACTCATCCAGTCTACTAAAACTAAAAAGTTTGAAGAAGAAAAAAAAACTCCAGGTGCACATGAAAAAAGATGTACATATATGACATGAAAGACCTCAAAATGATTACAATCTCAACCAAATGTTCACTTCACATCCTCTTACACCTTTCAGGAAAAATTAGTAAGTTCCCTTTAATTTTCTCTTCCCCACATCCCATCTTAGTTGCCACTGGTTCATCTCTCTTGAAGTCTCACTAACTCAATGACTGCTGGGAACTTAAATCTTTTGACAGACTATACCTTATATTATCTAAATCACAGAGAAGTGTAGTAACCTGAAGGTTTTAATTGCACAGCAGGAGGTATCTATCATAAGTCTTTTGTGCCTCTATCTGCAACTACTCTAACAATTAGTGTCATAAATTTGCTTAATTCATTGCTCAAGAAAATTATAAGCTCTCAAAGAGTAAATGGTCTTACACAGAAAACACAAATTTAGCCGGGCGCGGTGGCTCAAGCCTGTAATCCCAGCACTTTGGGAGGCCGAGACGGGCGGATCACGAGGTCAGGAGATCAAGACCATCCTGGCTAACACGGTGAAATCCCGTCTCTACTAAAAAATACAAAAAACTAGCCGGGCGAGATGGCGGGTGCCTGTAGTCCCAGCTACTCAGGAGGCTGAGGCATGAGAATGGCATAAACCCAGGAGGCAGAGCTTGCAGTGAGCTGAGATCTGGCCACTGCACTCCAGCCTGGGCGACAGAGCAAGACTCTGTCTCAAAAAAAAAAAGGAAAACACAAATTTAAATTACTTTAATTAAAGGGAACTGAGAGACTGGGAATAAGAAGGGTTAACTTAATCCAAAACATACTCACAGATCACTACCTTTAACAGGTGTTAATGTTACTTAACTTTAATATCAGAGTGCTGGGCATACACTTCCATGCCTAAGGATCTGCTTTCATCCTATATTTTGTCTATCATCCCAAATCAAAATTTAGGCCACTGTATTAAAATATAGCTTATTCCTACTGTAAGGAAATTCTTAGAATGTAAAGTGGTTTAAAACAAAAAACAAAAAACCTGACTACATCTAGTACTTTGTCACTGATAACCTCCTGAATATGTCTGTATGATATTAGCTTGTTTTATCCCACATTCTCTGTAAAGACACAAAAAGGAACAAATCTAAAGAAATATCACATCAGAATTTAAGATAGCTTACCTTTTATTTATAGGTTTTTCATCTTTTTCATAAGGCTTTACAAACCACTTGCCAATACGTACAAAATTCCTGTTCATTAAACACCGTTCCAATAGATTGTGAACTGCTTTGAAAAGCAGAGTACGGCATTCATAGGAAAGTCCATTCTCCCACACTCCATCTTCTTCTTCTAAAAGAGAAACGAAGGAAACAGTAAGTAAAATAGTGGCACTATAATCTATTCAAAGCCAAGTAAAAAAGGTTGCAGTTTAAACTCTATATTCATCAACACTAGCTTATCCCAGAATATCAAGCTACAATCACTTCAATGTATCTCTAGACATTAGCAGGTTTCAAAGTTATTCCATAAAGAATAAAAGGTCTAAGTGCCATATATTCTATTAAATTACCTGAAAAGTATTTTCCACCTTATAAAATTTAATGACACCATGAACATACTGAATTGGTTCCTGTATTAATGAAAAGGACGCTTGTTTGCATAACCTGGAAAATATTAAACGCACTCTATACCTACGATACCAATTTCTAAGCTGGCTCACTTGTTACTTTGTCCTAATTCCCCCAATCATTCAACCTGCCAAAAAAATTAGCCAGTTAATAAAGTCAAAACATTTCATGTCCATCAGCATTCTAATCCATGACTCTACTGTAACACTAAGTGATGAATAAAAAGGAAGCTGTTGGCACAGAGCCTAACAAGCAGTGCACTATCAGCCACCTTAGGTCTCATTTCAACCAAAGTATTCCCATGATTATTATTCAGTATAGGATCCTTTACTTGGGGGAGAAATTTAAAAATTTAAAGACTCAAATTGTAAATGGCACTTCTGTCATATAAAATTATAGCTATCTTCACTAACTACACAGCTTCAATTTTGCCAGCAAATCTATTAATCACTCCAAGTTAATTTACCAAAAAAACATTAACACAGTCATTTTGAGATAAGTCTGGATGTAGGTCAGAAAAAATTTTTTTCATACTCTATCCATTTCATATCTGTCACAAAGCATTTAATAAATCGTGCTACAAATAATGATACTGCTTCAGCATTTTAACTTTCATTACAAGATTTTAAATTGCTTAGTCTAAATATAATTAACTCTCCTTCTATAGACTATACACCTTTATAAACATTTTATAAATATGGGTTATCTGTGTTCAATGTTTAAGTAAAAGTAAAAATAAAAGACAAACCTTTCTCAATTCAACACCAAAAATGCATACATTATACCCACAGAAAAATAAGACACAATATGAGCTTTCGAATAAAAGCAAAGACATGTATTAAGAATTATACATGGTTTATATGCACAACTTACGCAACAAATGGGTAGAACAAACACTAATTAAAAAGCACAACAGTGGACTTTAACTGCACTAGAAATTCCGTGCTACTACAAAGATTAAAGTTGATTTTATGTTTTTTTCCTAAAAAAAACAACTAATTCTTTCAAAGCAACTAATTCGGCCGGGCGCGGTGGCTCAAGCCTGTAATCCCAGCACTTTGGGAGGCCGAGACGGGCGGATCACGAGGTCAGGAGATCGAGACCATCCTGGCTAACATGGTGAAACCCCGTCTCTACTAAAAAATACAAAAAACTAGCCGGGCGAGGTGGCGGGCGCCTGTAGTCCCAGCTACTTGGGAGGCTGAGGCAGGAGAATGGCGTAAACCCGGGAGGCAGAGCTTGCAGTGAGCTGAGATCCGGCCACTGCACTCCAGCCCGGGCGACAGAGCGAGACTCCGTCTCAAAAAAAAAAAAAAAAAAAAAAGCAACTAATTCTATTTTATTTCATTTCATTTTAAATAAGCCTTAGGCTGGGCACAGTTGCTCACACCTGTAATCCCAGCACTTTGGGAGGCTGAGGTGGGAGGATCACCTGAGGTCAGGAGTTCAAGACCAGCCTCGCCAACATGGTGAAACCCCATCTCTACTAAAAATACAAAAATTAGCCAGGCGTCATTGGGCAGCCCTGTAATCCCAGCTACCCGGGAGGCTAAGGTGGGAGAATCACCTGAGAGGGAGAGGTTACAGTGAGCCAAGATCGTGCCACTGCACTCCAGCCTGGGACAGAGTGAGATTCAGTCTCAAAAAAAAAAAAAAGTAAGCTTAGGGGGAAAAAAGTGGAGTAAGTTTTAGAAAATGACAATATATCAGAATTGGAATAGAAGAATTTTTTAAGTCTAATATTAATCATAAATATTAAATATGAAAAATTCACATTCTATTATATCAAAGACACTGTTATCTACTTTCATTTAAAACCAAAGCATTTATGGGTTTCACTTTATTTTTATTTATTTATTTATTTTTTTTGAGACGGAGTCTTGCTCTGTTGCCCAGGCTGGAGGGCAGTGGCCGGATCTCAGCTCACTGCAAGCTCCACCTCCCGGGTTCAGGCCATTCTCCTGCCTCAGCCTCCCGAGTAGCTGGGACTACAGGCACCTGCCACTTCGCCCGGCTAGTTTTTTGTGTTTTTTAGTAGAGACGGGGTTTCACCGTGTTAGCCAGGATGGTCTCGATCTCCTGACCTCGTGATCCGCCCCCTCAGCCTCCCAAAGTGCTGGGATTACAGTCTTGAGCCACGGCACCCGGCCAAGGGTTTCACTTTATTAAAGAAAATATTAGACTAGGAGAATAGAGAAGTGGCACAAAGTGACTTCACTTTAATTAATGAAACGTCTAGATCACAAGCATATTTGTGAGTTGATAACAAAAAAAGAGAAAATAATCTTTCTCAATTGATCTGCTTTCAATTTAATGAGGTCCTACCATTTCAAAATTAAACAGCTACATTAAGACTTTTACCTCAAATTATGAGACTTATGACTACTAGAATATACATGTTCTTAATTCCAACAGAATTATGTTAGGAATATCTCCCAATTCTTCACCTCTGTATAATCAATTTAGTATCTTTTATTTTTATTACCTTTTATTTCAAAAATCACTACCTTCTGATAGTTACAACACTTGTTCTACAGAAGAAGCCACTACCAACATCTTTTTTCTATCTAAGTTTTAAAGCATCAAAGACCCAAGACACAGTTACCATTTGTAAGTATCAAAAGTTGTATAGTTGTTACAAACTTCGAATAAATTATTCATTTAAAACTAGAGAATGACTTTGCCTTCTTCCCAAAAACAGTAAATAAAAAAATCTGCTTTTGGGGAGGCTGAGGACAGGTATGGTGGCTCATGCCTGCTGTCAGGGAGGCTTAGGCCAGGTGTGGTGGCTCATGCCTGTAATCCCAGCACTTTAGGAGGCCGAGGCAAGTGGACCACTTGAGGCCCGGAGTTCGAGACCAGCCTGGCCAACATGGCAAAACTCCATCTCTACTAAAAATATAAAAATTAGCCGTGCATGGCACAGCTGTAGTCCCAGCTACTCAAAGGGCTGAGGCATGAGAATCACTTGAGCCCGAAAGGCAGAAGTTGCAGTGAGCTGAGATCACGCCACTGCACTCCACTGTGGGAGCGACATAGTGAGACTCTGACTCAAAAAAAAGAAAAAAAAAAAAAACTTCGCAATAGTAAAAGCTAAAACACAATAATTTATAAATTTTCACATGAAATTCTGAAAATTGTATGGTTTTATTTTGTAAAATCTATTTCAATTAAACCCGCAGTTAAATGAATTAAGAATATTTAATGTGAGGCCATGCGCGGTGGCTCATGCCTATAATCCTAGCACTTTGGGAGGTCGAGGCAGGCGGATCATCTGAGGTCAGGAGTTCAAGAACAGCATGGCCAACATACTGAAACCCCATCTCTACTAAAAACACAAAAATTAGCTGGGCGAGGTGGCATGCACCCGTAGTCCCAGCTATCCGGGAGGCTGAGGCAGGAGAATCACTTGAACTGGGTGGCAGAGGTTGCAGTGAACCAAGATCCTGCCACTGCATTCCAGCCTGGTGACAGAGCAAGACTCTATCTCAAAAAAAAAAAAAAAAGGGAATATTGAATGTGGTTTAGAAAAGTAGTCAGTATTAATCTTCAAGCATCTCTCCCTCATTATTCTAATGCTTTCAAAGGGCGTGGGCATCTTATGTCCCCAATGCCCAAAATTCTCATTAACACTAAATGGGAGCTATGCATAAACAAACAAGTAGAGACCACCTGTTGAGGTTTTCTAAACCCAACATATCTCTGAAGTATATCTTCATCTATATGGCAAGTGACTAAGCAACCATTACACTAAAGTAATATAATTTCACATTTTGTTGCTGAGAAAAATGAGAATAAGTCCTAATAATGCTCAATAAAAAGTCTGAAGGTTTTTGATTTTCTTGGGAATCACTTAGAAACAAGAAGCCTACGGAGCCAAGCTTCTAATATGCTGACAATCTAATAATCTTAATAAAAGTACTCTCTACATGTTGTATTCAGATATGAAAAGTGAAATGGTACAACCAACTCACCCAAGGAATAGTGATATGCACTATTTACACTAATTGAAACAAGTTATTGAATCTCAACACCAGCATTATAATAGGGAGGGGAAGGAGAAGGGAACACCTAGCTCTTCTGAACTTAACCAGAGCCTAATAGAAAAAGTCTGCTTAATCCATTTAAATAGTTTCCTCCTCTAGCCAGGTGCAATAACTCATGCCTGTAATTCCAACTACTTGGGAAGCTAAGACAGAAGGATCACTTGAAGCTAGGAGTTCAAGACTAGCCTGGCAACACAGGAAGACCCTGACTCCAAAAAAACTTTTTTTTAGTTAGTGGGGCATAGTAGCACCTGCCTGTAGGCCCAGCTGCTGGGGAAGCTGAGGTGGGAGGATTGCTTCAGTCCAGGAGTTGGAGGCTGCAATGAGCTATGATTAAGCACTGTAGGCTGAGTGACAAAGTGAGACCTCCATCTCTACAAAAAAAAAAATTCTTCCTCTTGTAGCTCTATGTCCAGAGAAAACAAAGTTTTCAACTCTGCATTCTTAGTACTTTTCTGTTACTATCAGCATTACAATTCTTAATCATCAGTGTTTCTTGAAATTTTCATGGATGATTTATTGGAAGAAAACACAAATGCTAAATGTGATTACCGTATTTTCTTCCTGAACATACAGAATACAGTAGTGCCAAAGCATGTGATAAGTCATCAAAATAATTCTCCATCAATAGGGAAAAAAAATCACAACCAAAAAAGCAAATACACCATGCACTCAACATTTTTCTCAAAACTGGCATCTTTAAATATCTCTACAGTGGTAAAAAACGAATCTTCTCCTATACAATTTTGCTAAACTATTAAAATGTAACATATGCTAATGAATGGCTCAAAAATTAACATGGTAGAAAATACCATGTAGTTCCTGAAATAAAGAGAAATGTTTAAATGCTAGATCAGTGTTTCTCCTGAATAATCATTAATAACCAACACATTCAACAAATGTACTGAGAGCCTTAAGTTGGCTGCATCATTATCTATGGCAAAACTTGAAAAACTGATTTAAGAACAGCATAGTATGTTATGTTTGACTTGAAAACTTAGAAAATACACTTGATCAAAAAGAACAGTATGCAGCAAATGAAGTTGTCACCTAGGAGACTAGCCAATTTGAAGAGTCAGACCACATCACAAGTTAATTTTACAACAGTAGAAATGAATTACTCTCTTTAGATTACCTGGGGCACAAAACAATGTTTTAGTTTGGCTGGGACTAGATTCCTATGCCTGGCTGTTTATCTATCTGTCAATCCGATTAACATCTGTCATTTAAGGTTAAAGTCCACTACAGTTAATATCCTTCAATAAAAATATCCAAAATTAAATTCAGAACAATAGTCCACTTAATTTGAGCACTATTCATTATGATAAAATTCTGGTATAATAAAACTATCTGAACATGTTACTAAAATCTACTTTACAGACCTCAGGAGCCAGGAAAAAGAAGAAATATTTTTAGCCCTGAGTTTTTTTAGTTCACAAGGTATCAGTTTTCTCAAAGAGTCTCATCACAGTCTAACTTGCTATGATTTTTTTAAGATGACAAACGGGAGAGGACGCAGTTTTTGCTTTTATTTTTATTTAAAGGGAAAGAATAAAAGTCAATGATGACAGCAATTGAATTCCAAAAACGTTAGAACACAGAATAAAAATATGTAGAAAACTCTCCTTCAAGACACAATGAAAATGAAACAATCTTGCTCTGAAGCAAATTAACAGTACACTTAAAAGTACCAGTCCTACCCACTAGAGATTTTTGACCAGAGGGACTCAGCTAAGATTTTCCCGTCACCCATTTTATGCCTCTTTTACCCACTATCACACAACCATAAACAAAGCTACAAAATTTAATTTTTTTTAAAAAGGGGCCGGGCATGGTGGCTCATGCCTGTAATCCCAGCACTTTCGGAGGCTGAGGCAGGCAGATCACCTGAGGCCAGGAGTTCCAGACCAGCCTGGCCAACATGGCAAAACCTCTACTAAAATCTCTACTAAAAATACAAAAATTAGCCGGGCATGGAGGCACATGCCTGCAGTCCCAGCAACTCGGGAGGATGAAGCAAAATCGCTTGAACCTGGAAGGCAGAGGTTGCAGTGAGCCAAGATTGCCCCACTATACTCCAGCCTGGGCGACAGAGCAAGACTTCATCTCCAAAAAAAAGAAAAAAGAAAGAAAAAAGCTGTAACCCCAAAGGAGTTTTATTTTCTAATCTTTTTGTATCAAAACATATCCACACCGATTCAACTAATCATTATCCTATAGAGGATAAAACAAAAAGTAAGAAAATCATCTATGTTTGGCTTTGGAATTCAGGAGATTTTTTTTTTTAACAAATATCTTTCCAAATGTTATAGTTAGGCTAATACTAGTTAGCACAAATCCTGATCCAAAAATCACCCGGCCTCTGCAAATTACTTTGCTCAACAGTATTGACTTACTGCTACAAAATGAGTAACTGAGGGTTTAAAGTATGTATTAAATCAGATTTGATTTGCTGTAATGGATCTCTGCCAGTTAGCAATATGAGTTTACATTCTATTTCTACACATCAGCTAAACTTGAAAGGAAGGTAACCCAAACAAATGCTAAGTGACATAAGAGAGACTGAAATTTAAAATGCACTATGGAATCTGAGCAGACTCTTCAGAACTGTCGAAATCATCAAAACCAAGGAAAGTCTAAGAAACTGTCACAGTCTAGCAAAGCCTAAGGAGACATGACAATATAATACGGGTATCTTAAGATGAGATCCTAGGAAAGAAAAAGAATATTAGACAAAAAAAAAAAAAAGAAATCCAAATATATACTTTAGTTAATAATAAAGTATCAATATTGGTTCATTAGTTAATTTTTTTTTTTTTTTTTTTTTTGAGATGGAGTCTTGCTCTGTCGCCCAGGCTGGAGTGCAGTGGCCGGATCTCAGCTCACTGCAAGCTCCGCCTCCCGGGTTCACGCCATTCTCCTGCCTCAGCCTCCCGAGTAGCTGGGACTACAGGCGCCTACCACCTTGCCCGGCTAGTTTTTTTTGTATTTTTTAGTAGAGACGGGGTTTCACCGTGTTAGCCAGGATGGTCTCGATCTCCTGACCTCATGATCCGCCCGTCTCGGCCTCCCAAAGTGCTGGGATTACAGGCTTGAGCCACCGCGCCCGGCCCATTAGTTAATTTTTTAAAATACATTGCATGACACAAAGAAGCTAAGGAGGTTAAATAAACGCAATTCTGTATTTCTGTTATTGAATATTCCAGTTAAGAAAAACAGAATTCTAATCTTTGAAAAAAGAATTGTTTCCCTCTTCCCCCACTACCAAGAAAAACGAGGGCAATATTATCACCATAATCAAAAACACTTCAGTAACAAGATGTGGTGTGTGCTGACCCAAACAGAAAGACACTGTCTGTGAAGAGCAGGCTCAAGCTAAATTAACCAGCTTTTTAGTTACCACCTGGGTCCTTCCGGTACCCCTTTCCTCAGTGCTACACCTCCACTTGGAGCTCAGGACTGCCTCCAGCAGCTGATGCTACCCTGTACTGTCCAGCTGCTCTCTTCTCAGGGGAGCTTAAAAGAAGGAAATAGAGTGCCACAGATGGGAAGAAATGAAAAAGGGGTTAGCTAGAGAGACAGAGGCAGACTAATTACCCCAAGAGGGAGGCAGACGCTGTCCCCAGAGCAAAGAAAAGGGCAAGACAAATACATTCCATCTGAAAAGATCTTATTATTCTTTAAGATACGTCTGATTTAAGTAACAACATTCTTAACAACAGGTTTTATTAAAAAAAAAAAAAGCTAAAACATATAAATACCACTGACTATGCAAACTAAAACAGTACAAGACAAGCTTTGGAACAATAAATACGATCACATACCACTCCTAATTGTATTTCAGTTTACTATTTCAATCACTTCACTTTAATAAATTTTTAAAAGTTATTTACGCCCGGCGCGGTGGCTCACGCCTGTAATCCTAGCACTTTGGGAGGCCGAGGCGGGTAGACAGACTGCGCTCAGGAGTTTGAGACCAGTCTGGGCAACACGGTGAAACCCTGTCTCTACTAAAAATACAAAAAATTAGCCGGGCGTGGTGGCGGGCGCCTGCAGTCCCAGCTACTCAGGAAGCTGAGGCAGGAGAATGGCGTGAACCCAGGAGGCAGAGCCTGCAGTGAGCCAAGATCGCACCACTGCACTCCAACCTTGGCGAAAGAGACTCTGTTTCAAAAAAAAAAAAAACCAACCTCCCCAAAATTACTTTCATTCACGTTCAAGATCGCTATCTTTTTCTTTTTTTTTTTTTTGAGACAGAGTCTTACTGTGTTGCTCAGGCTGGAGTGCAGTGGTGAGATCTCAGCTCACTGCAACCCCCGTCTGCCGGGATCAAGTGGCCTCCCGAGTAGCTGGGACTACAGGCACGTGCCACCATGCCCAGCTAATTTTTGTGTTTTTAGTAGAGGCGCTGTTTCACCATGTTGGTCAGGATGGTCTCTATCTCCTGACCCTGCGATCTGCCTGCCTCAGTCTCCCAAAGTGTTGGGACTACAGGCGTGAGCCACTGTGCCCAGCTGATCACTCTCTATTTTAAAGGTACAAGTAACTACGATTTTTGAAAATTATGCTAAAAATCAAAGCTAAACTAGAGAAAAACGTTTAAGACTGTAACCTAGTTTCAGTGGAGAAAACATATCTGACTGGTAACATAAAACCTAGAAGAAAAAACTGACTTTTAACAATATACATCAAAGCAGCTCACATCTAACTTTAATAGTCTTTTAACTTTCACAATATTATTTCTATTATGGTAAAACTAGGCCAGGTGCAAGGGCTCACACTTGTAATCCCAGCACTTTGGGAGGTTAAGATGGAAGGATCACTTCAGTTCATGAGTTCAAGACCAGCCTGGTCAACATAGCAAGACCCCATCTCTACTTAAAAAGAAAAAAAGAAAAAAAACATTATATGTCTCTTAAAATTATCTTTGATTCTACAAAGTGTATTTCATGAAATCTTTAAAAAAGATCTGTTTAGTCTGTTTAGATGCTCTGCCAACTTTATTAAGAAGACCAAAGCCCCTAAGTCAGCATCATAGTTTTATCGATAATTATGTTTTATCAACAAATATATTTTATCAATAGTTTATAGTTTTTCAACACTGTTATACAGTCTCCAAACATTCTAGTAAGGTGATAACTCAAATACTATATCCAAGTCAATGAAAGAAAATAGAGGCTGGCAGACTTAGCTTTTGGCATGATTAGAAAGCACTGTCTTGCTAAAACTACTATATATACATACATCATGTATACGTATATGTATATACATATACACATCATTTTACACATTTAGAACTACATTAAATACAAAGAACTAAGGACTAGAAAAACTACAAAAGCTGGAAAGCTTTCTTGAAGAAATGCAATCACTCTCAAAAATAGTAATTAACACGGGAGAATATGTTCATTAGAATGTGAAAAGCAATTATCAAAACATACAAATGTAACACGTACATTCCTACATAAATGTTGGTCTTACTAAGTACCAGTTCAAGATACAGACACCTAGAATACATTCTATCCAGAAATAAAATAGATCCTATAGGTCATAGGGACAATAACAAAAACTTTAGAGTACTCAATTTCAAACAAGAACTTTAAAAAAATTATCTAGAAATCCTAAATTTATCTGTCAAGAATCATTATCAAACTATCTTACTGAAGTCTTCGGAACCTTATAGCATACAACCAATCATTTACATTCCTATTATCTAAGATTCAGTTAATACTGACTTTGACAGTTTAAAGCTTCAGTAATTACTATGAAAAGCTATAGTTTCTCTTTCTAAAGTAGCATTTGGTCCTAAAAGTCAAGAAAATAAGGAAGTAATCACATTGATTTGCTCATAATAAAATTGTTTGTGTAACCTTTTAGATTATGATCCCATGTCCTATGAAAGCTAAACAAGTTGGCACTTGTCTCTTATTATGTTTGACAGAACAGTAAGTATATGAGTCACTTTCCAAAAATAACTAAATTAACATATGCCTTCATATGTTAATCAAATAGCACAAATGACAATAACAAAATACTTACATACCTTAAAACACGCATATACACACACACAAACACAAGGATAGTTACATTTCCAGTACTTTTAGAATCATCTGCCCATTTAATGCAAAAGACTCAACTTTGACAGTGGATGAAGTGACTCAAAAGTTACATCTGGCTTCAAAACTATTACATGACTTTGTTAGGAACTCTGTTTCCTGATTCCATTTTTTGAGATTAATGTAGCATGCCTTCCTTGGACCCTAACTACCGGTGAGAAATTAAGAAGAGAGGTGGTAAAAGGAGAAAGTCATTCAAGCCTAAAAAACGCAGCTATAACATGGATAATTTAAGTAAAATAAAATAATCATGGTGAAATAAAACATGAAGCTCAATTTTTATCTGGCCTTCTAAGTGTCTCACAAAAACAAACTTAATTTGTAATACAAATGATATTCTGGGAGAAGTATACAATGTTGCCGTATCATTAATTAGAAATGGAAAGTTTCTTTCACCTGATAAGTCATGGTGAATAAGGTCAGCAAAATTGGGGTCTTCACCCCACCAAAATATCCACAATTCTCTTCTTCCAGGTCTTTGATCTCGCCGCCAAACACCAAGTACATCTGCCTTAAGGCAGCGACTAAAACTGCTCAAAATGGGGTCTTCTTCTGTCACAGGAAACAGAATAGGGGCAGAAGTTGGGCCTTGCCATACATATTTTTTCCATTTAATTCCCGTCAAGTCAGCCTGAAGGAAAGAAAGCATAATGTTTTATTATTGCATATTCACTCAAAGTCAAAAGTACTCCATACGATGCCTCCTATTTCATTAAGACATTACAATTTTTCAATGTATGCTTGAGCTACTGAATGCAAATTAGAACCAAAAAAAAAAAAAGACTTTATAATTCAATAACCAACAATTTTAGGGAGAACACAGTTAAAAATTAACACCACCATGTCACTGAATAGCAAGCAAATATGTACTCCAAGTAGAAATAAAAGAAACTGAATGAAGTTAAATATAGACACACACTTCAATATGCAAACAGAGTACATTTTTCTCTGTCCTAAATGGTCACATTTACTCATTGGTGTCAAACGTTTAACTGAAAATCAATTATTAAAGACCCTATCATGGGTTTTTATTCCACATTTACAGAAATAATGTATCTAATGAAAAGACATCTGAATAAGTCCTGAAAAAATCTATGTTAATTCTTCACACATACCCCTGTCGGAAAAGTCAAATAGCTGCTCACAAAGAACTGTCAGATTTGTGCTAGTCTATCTTCAAAGAGCCTGATCCTAAAGTACCAAAAATAGACTGAGTTGGATAAGATAGAATACAAAACCTGGTGTATGTCTTATTATATGTGAAGAGATGCTGATTAATGGACATTGAAAAGAAAAACATGCTGTAGAAGAGGAGAGAGTATGAAAGATCTCAATCTAGCATGCAGAAAGAAATTCAAGAGGAATTCAATAATTTAATCTAACTTAAAGGAGCAAAGCATAAGGTGCCAAAAATGAAACTGCTGATACATGACTGGCAGTTTACACTTGCCAACTAGTTGTGCTCCGCCCACTTAACTCACTTACCTATCATATACTCTTAATATTTCTCATAGCACAAAGGAGAAAATGAAAAAATAAAGTCACCCAAACTTAAAGTCATTGATGAAGCTCAGCTACTGTCCCACACAGGCCAAGTTATTTGCAACAGTTGGTACTTGTGAAAGTCTTAACTGCTGGATGTTACCAGACCTGGGCTAACCTACACAATAGTCATCCCTACACCCAGCTTCTCTGGACTTTTCATTTCAATCAAACAAGGGAGCAGCCTGCTCAAAACATTCTGAAAAAGCAACCAAAACACAATAAATATAGAAACAGTGCAAAACCACAGCACCTCGTCCATCAGCCCCCTTCACTCGCACAAAAAAAATTACGTTCTAATAAAAGTAAGATGGCTAGAAATTGTCAAAAATGGCAAACTGTTTTCAAAGTTTAAAAAGAAAACATGAAATGGCACCTACTGGTTTTTACAGAGACATCTTAAGTCACCCAAGGAAGAAACTAACCTTGCGTTAGTTTGACTCATACAAAAAAAATGTAAAACGAAGACAGGTTTCTGAGGCATAAGTTCTGGGGTCCTGTTTACATAGGGAAACCAAATTAAAAGGGTGAGACATAAAGGCGGTGGGGAGCAGGGGCAATAATAGAAAGTGTGAAGCTGGGATACAAGGCCAATAAGCAGAAAAGCAACAGTTAAGCAAGACAGAGGAAAAGGTTACTGTCCTGCCAGATAAGGAGCTCAAGTTGAGGACGAGACTACGGCGAAGAGGAGAGTCCGAAAGAAAACGAGAAAAAATGCCAACACTCCCCAAACAGAGCCCGGGACCGTGGGAGAGCGAACGCTGTCTCCCGGGGTTGGCCGCGGAGCTTCGCAGGGCGCCGGATCCGGCTGGGCCTCGCCCGGGGACTCGGGCATCTGGACCAGACCCGGCCCCCTCCCCCACGGCCCAAGGGCGCACCTCGCGGCCCCCCTCCCTCGGCGCCCGCCGGCCCCGGGACTCACCAGGCAGAAGAGGTTACAGTGACAATCTTCCAGGCTGGCCCCGTTCGGCACGAAGGAGGCACTCATCGTCCCTCACAGCAGCCGCCGCCGGCACCACAACCCACCATCCGCCATTACCGCCGCCTCCGACCAGAGAGAGAAACACAGACACCGGGGAGGGCGTGGGGGGGTAGTAGTTGGGGGGGCGGTGGAAGAGGAGGCCGCCGGGCCGCCCGCCCTCCCCACCCACCCCCCCGCCGCCGCCGCCGCCGCCGCCGCCGCCGCCGCGAGCAGCCCCCGCCGCCCGGCCGGCACCCAGCCGCCCGGGGCCGAGGGCCGGAGGCGGGAGGGCCGCGCCGCGCTCGCCTGGCGGGCCGGACTGCGGAGCCCGCAGACGCTCGTCCTTCTCTGGGAGACGGAGGGGATGTGTGCCCCTACCACAAGAAAAATAATAAATTACACAATAAATAATCAAAAACGAGTCCGAGACGGCAGAGCCCAAGCCCTGGAAGGTTCTCCCGGGCGGGGAGGCGCCCACACAGGGGCGGGAAGGGCGAGAACCGGGAGAGAAGCCCAGGCCCCCGGCCCGGCAGCGGCGATGAACCCTAAGCCCAGAGTCTCCTCAGCGGCGGAGGTGGTGGCGGCGTCTGCGGGCTCAGACCATTCTCTGGCTCTGTCTTCGTGTCGTCCCTGGGCCGAGCCGGCCTAACGTCTGCCCTCCTGCGGCCTCACCCGCTGGACGCCGTAGTCTCCCCCATTTTGTGGGCCCAGCGGGCGGTGTTTTTCCCCCTTTAATCCGAATTCACGGGTTTTCCCTTCGCTTTAATGGCGGCCACAGGGACCAGCTCGCCCTCTCTGCTCACCCATTGGCCGCCTTGAGGTCACGTGGGCCCGGGCTCCGTGGGGAGGGGGAGAGAGAAGTGAGCGAGGGAGGGCCGGGAAGCTTTCGGCCGAGGCGGTGAGCCCCGGGGACGGGGCAGCCAGCTGGTGGCCACTAACATAGCGCCACCTGCTGGGTGCCCTGGCCAGTGTAAAATGACCCGTGGCCCTGGCCCTGTCTTTGCGGGGAAATTTACAGTCCAGGAAGGTTCATTTCACAAATCAATGGGAATTACGTGGAAATCAGTTTGAGTTCTTTGGAAGAGAAAGTATTGGCAAAAATTCCGAGACATTCTCATTTATTTCGCGAGGCCGCTGGGGTGCAGGCGCAAACCTCTGGATTTGGGAGTCAGACGATCTGGATGGGGACGAGACTCCACCACCTAAAAGTTGTGATATGAAGATAGAAACTTAAGAAACAAAATATTGCCCTGTAGTTAATAGACTGGGAATTAGAGCCACACTCCCTGGGTTCCAAGCTTGAGCAAATCACTTCCTGCTCTGTGTCTGTTTCCTCGTCTGTAAAACGGGGAAAACATACCCCTTACCCCACAAGCTTATTGTAATGAGTTAATGCAAATTAAGCAGGTAGCCCAGGGCCCTGCACAGATAAGCACTGTTAAGAGTTAACTATTATTGTTGTTGTCATCATTACCTCATACAGTTATTGTGAGAAGCAGGAGAACTAGTATATGTAAAGGTCTCACTACTTTTTTGTTGTTGTTGTTGACTTCTGTCTCTCTAGTACCTAAAAAAAGATACCTAGCACACAGTAGGTGCTTCATATTTGTATATTTACAAATGAGTGGGTGGTAAGAAGTAAGAACCAAACAAAAGGTTCATTCTCTTTCCCATAAAACACCCAGTGCTTGGATGGGTTACACTTCAATATAAAAGTTCAAAACAGTTTCTCTGACGGTTTTAGGATGGCAAGAAAGAAGAAGAAAAAGATGATTCAGAAGTTAGAAATATCAGTGAGTTAGGACTTACTGTAATTTTATGTAACTATTACAGATACATAATTATGTATTATGTATTATAGATACATAATTGTATCTGTAAACTGAATGGTAGAGTCTTCCATGTCACTTCCGCAGCCACGGAATGAAAAAGAAGTCCTCATTCATCCATTTGTTCATCTGTGGTGGTGAAGAGCCCAGATCTGAAGCCCAAAGCCTGGAGAAAAAGTTCTGCCCCGCACTAGTTAGTCTTAGACCAAATTTGACCTTAGATCAAATTAATTTCTCTTTCTCTCAGTTATTGTAAAATGGGGGTAATAAAAGCACTTTTCTCCTAAAGTGCCTGGTGAATTAAACAATGTAGATACAGTGCTTGCCACAGTGCTTACTTAATGTTAATTATTAATATAATTTTAAAAATCATTATTGAGAACCTGCTGGCTCAATTAAGTGTGTTCCTGCTCTGTGCTAGGCCTAGGATACAAATAGGAATAAGATACCTGCCTGTCCCTCAAGATTCCTGAAGAGAGGCACTAAAGGAAACATTTCCTACAGAATAAGGTAAAATACAATGGGGGTAATTGCTTAAATAAGGTATGTACCTACTATGGCATAATAAGTGCACTAGAAGAAGAGCATCAACAAAAAAAGAAAAAAAAAAAAAAAAGAAAAAAAAAATGAAGAAGAGCATCAAAGTTAGGGAAGGTGTCATAAAGTAGGTAGCTTTTGAAATCAGATTTGAAGGATAAAATGAATTCTTATAAAGCCCTTTGAAGCAGTTAAATCTTATTAAACCTAATTCGAACCCAAAGTCCACATATCAAAGTCAATTATACAACCAGGACTAATTCAATCTAGGAACTCAAATCAACTAAGGTTGGTATCCTTTATAACTGAGTTCCAGCACCAGGAGACAGCAATCCCCAGATCCAATGAGGTAAGCGCTCCTCTGCCCATTTCCCTTTCCCTGAGAGACTCCCCGGATCTTTGTTCCACTGCTTTCCTCAGGCTGAAATACCCTCCTCGACCTCACATCTAAAGGGGTCTCCATTCTCCTTAGAAGTCTTGCCCTCCCGTTGCCCCCACCCCCTGACTTGAGCACCATCCTCAGGATTCCAGTGGCAGGCAGAATCTACCTGGAACCTACCAGGTAGGAGGTAACATTTGATTGACCTTTCTGTTTGAATGTCAATCTTTTCAAAAAGAAGAGGGAGGCCGGGCGCGGTGGCTCAAGCCTGTAATCCCAGCACTTTGGGAGGCCGAGACGGGCGGATCACGAGGTCAGGAGATCAAGACCAATCTGGTTAACCCGGTGAAACCCCGTCTCTACTAAAAAAATACAAAAAACTAGCCGGGCGAGGTGGCGGGCGCTTGTAGTCCCAGCTACTCGGGAGGCTGAGACAGGAGAATGGCGTGAACCCGGGAGGCGGAGCCTGGGCACAGAGCGAGACTCTGTCTCAAAAAAAAAAAAAAAAAAAAAAAAATAAGAGTAATGGAAATATGGACTTTGGGTATATCATCCTGGTGGGGTATGTTGATAATGAGGGAGGCTGTGTATGTGTGGGGGCAGGAGTTATATGGGATTTTTAAAAAGTAATGGAAATAAATAAAAACATTACACACACATTGTCGGCCGGGCGCGCTGGATCACGCCTGTAATCCCAGCACTTTGGGAAGCTGAAGCAGGTGGATCAGCTGAGGTCGGGAGTTCAAGACCAGCCTGACCAACATGGAGAAACCCTGTCTCTACTAAAAATACAAAAATTAGTCAGGAGTGGTGGCACATGCCTGTAGTCCCAGCTACTTGGGAGGCTGAGGCAGGATAATTGCTTGAATCCAGGAGGTGGAGGTTGCAGTGAGCCGAGATCACGCCACTGCACTCCAGCCTGGGTGACAACGTGAGACTCTATCTCAGAATAAATAAATAAAAGCATTACACATTGTCAAAAGTTTGGCAGATACATAAAAACATAAAGATGAAAATTTTAAATATACATTACCCAAAAAAGTCCATATCATCACCGTTCATAATTAATCACTTTTTAACATTTGATGTATTGACTCTTCCTATGTATCTTTTTTCCTACATGGTTGAGATCATACTATATGACCAGTTAACTACACACATTTTTTAACCATCTAGTATGTGTCAGGTCATGTATTGACAAAATAGAGCATACACAAGCAGTCCATAATCTTGCCTATAATGGCACTTGAACAGTTAGACCAACTGGGGTCAAAACTCCATACTTGGCCCAGCACGGTGGCTCATACCTGTAATCCCAGCACTTTGGGAGGCTGAGGCAGGCAGATTGCTTGAACCCAGGAGTTTGAGACCAACCTGGGCAGCATGACGAAACCCCCCGCTGCAAAAAAAAATACAAAAATTAGCCGGGCATGGTGACATGTGCCTGTAGTCCCAGCTACTTGGGAGGTAGAGGTGGGGAGATCGATTAAGCCTGGGAGGTGGAGATTGCAGTGAGTTAAGATTGCACCACGGCACTCCAGCCTGGGTGACAGAGTGAGACCCCGTCTCAAAAAGCAAGCAAACAAGCAGAACTCCATGCTTGCTAGCTCCCTAACTTCAATTTACCCCTTTGTAGAATGTGTATGTAATAATAGCTTGTTGTTATAATAATATGAGTTGTTGCAATGATTGCAATATCTTATGTATAAATAATATATAATAAGAGTTGTTACAATGATTAAAAGAGATAATCCAAGTAAAATAGGAGCCAATCAGGAATTTTAAGGTTAATTTTAGAGGTCACTTTGGATCAATAATCTGGGTCAATAATCACCGATTGTCTTCTACTCTTTGAAATACGGATTCACTCAATGATCTGCATTTAAAACTGTTTTGTAACCCCTTCCATCTTGTAGGGGCTCCATTCTGAATGAGCCGGTAGAAGCACTGGCTTACAAACTACCACTTGGCCTCCAGGAAGGTGACAGAGTTACATCACCTGAGACAGACAAGTCCAGGAAAGGGCACCTGATGGTCCATATGTGATTCTGAAAAATCTGCAAGGTCTAAAGCAGCACTGTCCAATAGAAATGCAATGAGAGCTAAAACCTGTTGAAATAAAAAATAAACTTTAAAAAAAGATTTAATGAGAGCTAAATAAGTAGCTCTTACTGAAATTTTTCAGTAGCCTTGTTAAAAAAGTAAAAATTAGAACCTGGCGCGGTGGCTTATGCCTGTAATCCCAGCACTTTGGGAGGCCGAGGCGGGCAGATCACGAGGTCAGGAGTTCAAAACCAGCCTGGCCAACTGGTGAAATCCCGTCTTTACTGAAAATGCAAAAATTATCATCTGGGTGTGGTGACGCATGTCTGTTGTCCCACCTACTCGGGAGGCTAAGGCAGGAGAATCGCTTGAACCTGGGAGGCGGAGGTTGCAGTGGGCCAAGATCATGCCACTGTACTTCAACCTGGGTGACAAAGTAAGACTTTGTCTCAAAAAAAAAAAAGTAAAAATTAATGTGAAGTATATATTTTATTTATCTCAGTATGTCAGAATCATTATCATTTTACATGCAATCAATATAAAAATTGTTGAGATAGTTTGCATTCCTTTTTTTAACCAGACCTTCAAAATCCACACTTATTTGCATTTATAGCACATTTCAGTTTTACCTAGCAGATTTCAAGTGCCTGTTAGCCATTTGCAACTAGTGACTACTGTGTTGGAGAGTACAAGTCTAGAGTCAAAAGCTGAAAGCCAAGGACCAATTAAGCTGTGGAGTGAGTGGTCTTGAGCCCGGGGACAATATTGATTTTCTTAAGGTCATTTTAACGGTTTAATGTTGTACTTAATTCAATAGAAAAAAAAGGCTAAGAAGTTACAAACCATTTTGTTTCGTGAATGGGCAGACACTACTTCATTGAATATAGAAATAAACAGACCTAAAAGAAATCAGCAGGTTGAGACACTTAAGAAGACGTTTCAATTCTAAGCATCAAATATCCTGAGTTGTCTCAAAAGTTGCTGATTTGCCATTTTTCTCAGTAGTGTAGCATCCACCCTCAACCTCAAGTTTCATTTCATTTTAATTGTTTCATTTTAATATTAAAGTCAACGTCCCCTAATTTTCTTACTTTGAAATTAGGTTTGTAAATCATATGCAAATCAGAAAGTCCCTGCCCCCATCTTTCTCCTACTTGAGCCAGTCATTTGACCTCTCCGGATCTATTTTCTCAAACATGAGGAAGAGATTGGCTTAAGTAATTGCTATGATTTAACAGCTAATATGTGACAATATATGCCAGACACAGTGTTAAGTATCTTTGCCACAGTTTCTGATGTAAGTACCATATTATCCCGATTTTCTAGCTTGAGATACTGAGGCTTAGAGAGCAACCTGCCTCTTTGGCCTGAGGTCAAAGAGATCTGTAAAGTATGCTAAGGAACCTAATCTACCAAGAGAAGCTCTAGAGAAACTTCTTAGGGAAAACAGTTGAAACCAAGTCTTGAAGGATGACTTGGGTTGAGCCAGGAAAAGATTGAGAGGGGAGAAGGACAGGCACAGAAGGAAGATGAGGAAGACTGAACAGCTTGGTGTTGGTAGGAAATGATTTGGCTGGTGGAGTAACCCCAGGAACAAATCATGAAGAATTTGGATTTTATCCAGAAGAGAAAAACAACTTTTCTTTTTTCTTTTTCTTTTTTTTTTTTTTTAAGACAATGTCTCTCTCTGTTGCCCAGGCTGGTGCAATCATAGCTCACTGCAGCCTCAGTCTCCTGGGCTCAAGCAATCCTACCACCTCAGTCTCCTGAGTAGCTGGGATTACAGGCAAGTGCCACGATGCCCAGCTAACTAAAATCTTTTTTTCTTTTCTTTTTTAAAAAAATAATTTAAAATAAAATGAGATGGGGTCTCACTGTGTTGCCCAGGCTGGTCTTGAACTTCTGAGCTTAATTTTTAATTTTTTTTTTTTTTTTTTTGAGATGGAGTCTCGGCCCATTGCAACCTCCACCTCTCGGGTTCAAGCGATTCTCTTGTCTCAGCCTCCCAAGTAGCTGGGATTACAGGCGCCCACCATCATGCCCGGCTAATTTTTGCATTTTTAGTAGAGAAGGGTTTCGCTATCTTGGTCAGGCTGGTCTTGAACTCCCTACCTCAGGTGATCCACCCGCCTTGGCCTCCCAGAGTGTTGGGATTACAGGCGTGAGCCACCATGCCTGGTCAATTTAAAAATTTTTAGTATGGTGCCCAGGTTGGAAACCACTGAAAGACTCTAAACATGAGAGTGATGAGCTAAGATTTATTTTCGACAAGGAAGGTATGGAAGTAGAAGAAATCACTTTTGCAAAAGGCTGAGTATTACTTTCTTACTGTGCAGATGATTTTTCTAAGAGCAGCCAAAGCTGAAAGAGGAGACAAGTGCAGTTCTTTGAACCTGCTCCTCCTGCTAAAAAGTTCCAGGCAGAACTTTGGTCTCACAGGATAATTATTCCTGCCCAGATACAAACTGATTTGTAATTTTACTGTTCTCTTCTCCCAAGAAAAGGTTCAAAGGAGTTCAAAAGATGTGACCAGCCAAGAAAATAGAAAGATTATTCTAGAGTCTCTTGATTCAACCAAGAGTTTAAAAGGGATATAATAGTAATATAAACAGGCCGGGCACTGTGGCTCACGCCTATAATCCTAGCCCTTTGAAAGGCTGAGGCGGGCGGATTGCCTGAGCTCAGGAGTTCGAGACCAGCCTGGGCAACGTGCTGAAGCCCCGTCTCTACTAAAAATACAAAAAATTAGCCAGGCTTGGTGGTGCACACTTGTAATCCCAGCTACTCGGGAGGCTGAGGCATGAGAATTGTTGGAACCGGGGAGGTGGAGGCTGCAGTGAGCCAAGATTGCACCACAGCACTTCAGCCTGGGTGACAGAGCAAGACTCCATCTCTAAATAAATAAATAAATAGTAATATAAACAAAAGTACTAGAGTTTTATAACATTTCTACCACTAGTTTTGACATTCCTTCATTCATTCACTTAATAATATTTATGTTTACTATGTGCAGGGTTCTATGCTAGGTACTGTGATGATTGAGCAATATGCAACAATGCATCAGAAACAGATATGACCCTCAAGAAAATTTTTAATTCTCAGATAATAAGATATGAAATAAATAACTATTTTATTTGAAAATGCCAAAAATTGATATAGATCAAATGTTGTGGAATTGAAAGAAGAGGGGGCCACCCCAAGTCACAAGGAAGAAAAGGTTAGTGGAGAAAAACTTTGCATTTTAAATAGATACAAATTGATGAATAAGATTTGAACTTGTAGAGATGTGGGAAAGAGCAATTTAGGCTAGTGTTTCCCAGACTGGAGTTTGAGGACAAGGTTTTGAAGAAAGTTACTAGGAATTCCATGTAAAAGGTTCTTGGCTGTGCCTCTTTTTTTTTTTTTTTTTTTTTTTTTTGAAGCAGAATCCTGCTCTGTCACCCAGGCTGGAGTTCAGTGGCACGATCTCGGCTCACTGCAACCTCTGCCTCCTGGGTTCAAGCGATTCTTATGCCTCAACCTCCCAAGTAGCTGGGATTACAGGTGCCCAGCACCATGCCTGGCTAATTTTTGAATTTTTGTATTTTTAGTAGAGACAAGGTTTCACCACGTTGCCTAGGCTGGTTTTGAACTCTTGACCTCAAGTGATCTGCCCACCTCAGCCCCCTAAAGTGCTGGGATTACAGGTGTGAGCCACCATGCCTGAGCTTTTTTTTCTTTTTTTAAGATAGGGTCTCATTCTGTCACCCATGCTGGAGTGCAGTCTGGAGTACAGTGGTGCAAACATGGCTCACTGCAGCCTTGACCTTCTGGGCTCAAGCGATCCTCCTACCTCAGCCTCCTGAATAGCTGGGACCACAGATGTGCACCACCATGCCCACTTAATTTTTTAAATTTTTTGTATAGACAAGGTCTCACCATGTTGTCCAGGCTTACTGTATCAAGAGGCTGCTCCTTGCAAATGACATTTCTCAGGCTCCCTTATCAATTTCCTTGTGGTTTGGTTTGGCCAATGGAAGCAAGGGTGGCAAATGAGTGGCCATGAGGAAGCTAGGATTTTCCCTCTCCCTGTGCTTCAGTATTGGCTGTATCTTTATGGCGCTAACTTCAAATGAACAGTTCTTCTCTCCACAGTCCCAACTCTGTTGGGCAGTCCTGGCTCCTGGGCTATGGTATGTTTGTTATCTGTTGTCATGTAATAAATTATCTCTGAACATCACAGCTTAAAACAACAAGCATTTTATCTCACACAGTTCCTGAGATTTAGTAACCTGCCAGTGACTTAGCTGGTGGTTCTGGCTCAGGGTTTCTCATGAGGTTTCAGTCAAGATGTGGGCTGGGGCTGCAGGCATCTCGAGGCTAACGTAGGGCTGAGGCACTCACTTCCAAGCTCACTCACACGGTTGTGGCCAGGAAGCAGTTTCCTTCTGCCAGGTGGGCTTCTCCTCAGAGCTGCACACAACAAGGCAGCTTGCTTCTCCACTAGGAAGAAGAAGGGGGAGAGAGAGAGTCCAAGACCAAGATGGAAGCTGCAGTATTTTTGTAACCTAATCTCAGAAGTCATATACCATCACTTCTGCCACATGCTATCGGTCACAGACCAACTGTGATACAGAGTGTGCAGGGGCTACACTAGGCTGTGAATACCAGGAGGCACAAATAATTGGGAGCTGGCCGGGCGTGCTGGCTCATGCCTGTAATCCCAGCACTTTGGGAGGCTGAGGAGGGTGGATCATTTGAGGTCAGGAGTTCAAGACCAGCCTGGTCAACATGGTGAAACCCTATCTCTACTAAAAATACAAAAATGGTGAAACCCCGTCTCTCTTAAAAATACAAACATTAGCTGGGCAGTAGTGGTGCATGCCTATAATCCCAGCTACTCAGGAGGCCGAAGTAGGGGCATTGCTTGAGCCTGGGAGGCAGAGGTTATGGTGAGCCGAGATCACACCACTGCACTCCAATCTGGGAGGGTGACAGAGTGAGACCTTGTCTCAAAATAATAATAATAATAATAATAATAATAATAATAATAATAGGGAGCTATCCTGGAGGGTAGCTACCACACTCCACCCTCTGTCCCCAATGATTTGTTGCTCCCACATGCAAAAATACACTCACTTCTTCCCAGAGTCACCAAAAGTCTCCCTTCTTTATAGCATCAGCTTGAAGTCCAGGTGCAGATGAGGCTCCTTGGGTAAAACTCCTTAAGCAGAGCTCCTTGAGTACAGTTCCTCTCCACCTGTGACACCGAAGAGACAGTTTATCTTCCTGTCCATATACCCAACATACAATGATGAGACAGGTGTAGCAGGATAAAGGCTTAGTTATTCCTGTTCAAAAAGTGGGGGAAATGGCAGGTGCCAAGGAGTAACTGGCCGATTTTAATTCTGAAATACCACCCCACCACCAATTTTGTAGGTCTGTGAATCATACTGGGGTTCACTTTATTAGACAAAAGTTATACCCACAAATCTCTTTCAGGTAAGCTCTACTCCACCCTGAGCTTCTGATAAGATGCCCTTAAGCTTCCTAGCAGTTTTGTCATCTTACTGAGAGAATACAGCATAGGAGGTACGCCTGTCATCTCTTTCAGAACTTTTTGTCTGAATGAATAGTACTCTGAGGCACAACCTTAAATCTTCTTGAGATTTTATTTTTGTTTGTTTATTTATTTTTGAGACAGAGTCTTTGTCGCCCAGGCTGGAGTGCAGTGTCACAATTTTGGCTCACTGCAACCTCCACCTCCTGGGTTCAAGCAGTTCTCATTCCTCACTCTCCTCAGTAGCTGGAATTACAGGCATGCGCCACCATGTCTGGCTAATTTTTATATTTTTTAAAATAGAGGTGGGGTTTCACCATGTTGGCCAGGCTGGTCTCGATCTCCCAGGCTCAAGCAACCCATGCACTTCAGCCTCCTGAGTAGCTGGTATTACAAGTGTGCCTGGCTAATTTTTTTGTATTTTTTTTTTTTAATTGGGAGGGGGTTTTGCCATGTAGCCCAGGCTGGTCTCAAACTCCTGGGCTCAAGAAATCCACTCCCCCATGGCCTCTCAAAGTGCTGGGATTATGGGCATGAGCCACAGCACCGGGCAATGTTACCTCATTTTCTTGCAAGCCTTCACCTGCAGCCATTTCAAAGATCATGATGTTTCTATTAATAGCTTCTGTGCAGTACTTTAGACTTTGACTAATATTCTGCTCAAAGCCCACTGCCTAGTTCCAAAGTCACTTTCACATTTTAGAATTTTGTTCCAGCAAAACCCTACTTCCGGGTACAAAAATCTGTATTAGTTATCTATATTTCTGTGTAACAGGTTACTCTGAAATTCAGCAGTTTAAAACAGCAAATACTTATTATCTCACACAATTTCTGAGAACTGGGAATCGGGGACTTGGATTAGCTCAGTGGTTCTGAGGTAGGAGGCAGGCCTTAACTCCAGAGTTGGAAACTCGGACACCGGACCAGATTGAGGACTACCTTACAGGGAGGAGGTTGGCTGGTGCGGTGGCTCATACCTGTAGTCCTAGCGCTTTGGGAGGCGAAGGTGGGTGAACCATTTGAGCTCAGGAGACCAGCCTGGGCAACGTGGCGAAACCAGTCTCTACAAAAAATACAAAAAAACATTAGCCAGGTGTGGTGGCGCAAGTCTGTGGTCTCAGCTACTAGGTAGGCTGAGGTGGGAGGATTGCTTGAGCCCAGGAGGTTGAGGCTGCAGTGAGCTGAGATCCTGCCATTACACTCCAGCCTGGGTGACAGACTGAGACCCCGTCTCAAGAAAAAAATTAAAAATTAAATAAATTAAATACATTTTAAAAATAAAAAGGGGAGGGAGAAGGGAAAAGCAGCTTTCCATAAGACATGCCCAGCAGTGTGCCATATCAGTTTACCATTGCCATAGCAACAACCGGAAGTTATACTCTTTTCCATGGAATGATGACCTGGTGACCGGAAGTGGCAGCCCTCTTCCTAGAAATTTCTGCATAAACCACCCTTTAATTTGTATGTAATTAAAAGTGAATATAAATGTGACTACAGAACTGCCTCTGAGCTGCTATTGTGTGCCTCTGTTGTTGCTCTACACTGCTGCTTCAAAAAATGTTGCTAACACCACTGACCAACCCTTGAATTCTTTCCTGTGTCAAGCAAAGAACCCTGCCAGGCTAAGCCCCAATACTAGGGCTTGCTATCCTGCATCAGTTCTGGCTCAAAGTTTCTCATAAGGTTGCAGTCAAATTGTCACCTAGGGCTGCAGTTATCTCAAGGCTTACCTGGGACTGGAGAATCTGTGAGAAAAATCTGTAGCACACCTGAGTAACAATCCCTCTTCCCTTACTCCTTGCAGCATCTCCCTCATGTTGCTCATCTCCGGGTTGTCCCACCATCCCTCTATGTGCCCTCTGAATTCCTCCCCCACATTTTAAACTCGTTTCTCTCATTACTATATTCCTTGTATTAAACTCCTTGGCATAGGTACTGTTTTCTGGATTCTGACTTATATAATAGTCAACTAAGTATTATTGAGCTGAACAAAGTTAAAGATTTCTTACAAAAGAACTTCTCAGAGCTTTTATGTGCACTATAAATCTCCCAGAGGAATCTATAACATGCAGCATTTCCCATACTGTTTTGGTCACGGTCCTCTTTTGTTTTTTTAACATGTAACTAATAGCTAGCATGCAAAAGGCATATATTAGAATCATAGTTCAGTTTGACTGAAACAATAAGTATGTGAAGGAAAAGAGTACAAAATATGATGAAAAGAGGGTAGAGGCCCGGCACAGTGGCTCACGCCTATAATCCCAGCACTTTGGGAGGCTGAGGCGGGTGGATCACCTGAGGTTGGAAGTTTGAGACCAAGCCTGACCAACATGGAGAAACCCTGTCTCTACTAAAAATACAAAATTAGCCGGACATGGTGGCGTATGCCTGTAAATCCAGCTACTCGGGAGACTGAGGCAGGAGAATCACTTGAACCCAGAAGTGGCAGTGAGCTGAGATCACACCATTGCACTCCAGCCTGGGCAACAAGAGTAAAACTCTGTCTCAAACAAACAAAAAAAAAAGGGTGGGGGGTAGATACTGAACCATACAGAGTAAGGTGTTTAGACTTGATCCTATAGGCATTGAGTCAATGAAGGTTGCCTCCTGCTAGGTTAAAAGATAGAACTGTTGAGCTAAATTATTTAACCACAGTAATACACTTTATTTTTCTTTTATATATTCAACTACTTAATACAAAAGGAAAATTACTTTTTATTTTGAGTCAGAGTCTCATGGTATTGCCTGGTCTGGAGTGGAATGGCTATTCCCAGGGGTTATCATTGTGCACTACAGCCTCAAACTTCTAGGCTCAAATGATCCTCCTGTGTCAACTTCCCAAGTAGCTGAGACTACAGGCACATGCCACCATGTCCAGCTGAGAATTACGTTTTGAACCTCTCTTTTTCTTCTGCCTTTACCTTTGGTTCAACAGGGCTGAAGAGCCTTGGCCCAAACTTTAGAAGCCTCATATTGTTTGCCTTATGTTTTCAGTATGGTAGAAGAAACTGAAAAGAAAAAATGGGGAGACCCTTGAGAGATAAAATGTTTCAACATACTCCCTAAAACACAGCATTGTCAGTGGAATTAAAAGATGAAGGAATTCTTTTCAAAATAATTGGTGATAAGAAAGGAAGATGGAAGTATGTGTCAGGGAAAGAATTAGCTAGTGATTAGGAAAAGAACAAACATCCTTTCTGAAAACTAACATTTACATGGCAGCACATATATGACTTATTTATTGCTGTAAAACAAATTATATCAAAGATTTGTGGCTCAAAGAACAAAAAACTTTATTTTTTAATTTTAAAATTTTTTAATTTTTTTTTTAGACAGAGTCTTACTCTGTCGCCCAGGATAGAGTACAGTGGCACTATCTCAGCTCACTGCAACTTCCATCTCCCAGGTTCAAGCAATTTTCATGCCTCAGCCTCCCTAGCTGGAACTACAGGCATGCACCACCACACCCAGCTATTTTTTTTTTTATTATTTTTATTAGAGATGGGGTTTTGCCATGTTGGCCAGGCTGGTCTTGAACTCCTGGCCTCAAGTCATCTGCCCGTCTCGGCCTCCCAAAGTGCTGGGATTACAGGTGTGAGCCAATGTACCAGGTCACAACGATAAACATGTCTATCTCATAGTTTCTGTGGCTGGACAGTTCTAAGTTAGAATTTCTCATCTGATTCATTCAGATGTTGGCTGTAATTGCAGTCATCTGAAGGCTTGAGTCAGGGTAGCAGATCTGCTTCCAAGAGGGCTTGCTCGTACAAATGGCAAGTTGGTGCTGGCTATTGGCAGGAGGCTTCATTTTCTTTTCACGTGGGTCTATCTCCAGGGGTACTTGTGTGCATGGAAACTGGCTTTCTCCAGAGGAGGGGATCCAAGATGCCAAGGCGGAAGTTACAGTTGGCTTTATTATTTAACCTCAGAAGTCCCACACTGTCACTTCTGCAGTAATCTATTTGTCATACAAATCAGCCCTGATACAATGTGGAAGGGGAATACTATGATATAAAAGTCCTTCTAGGTTACTTTGCAGTTTTTGTTTTTCACCTTTCTAGGTTCCTTTCCTGATACTCTTTTCCTCAATAAAGCGACTTACAAAATAGATACATCTTGGGTAGCCAAATCAAGTACATCATACTGAAAACGTCACAGTATCTGGTCAGTTTTTTTAAATTTCAGTGCAATTTCAGCCAATCATCTGGCTTTCTATCATTTGAAAAATGTATGACTTTCCTGTTGCAAAAAATAAGCAAGTCACGAATCTCTCAAGAACAAAGACTGGTCCAAAGGCTGAAAATACAGCATTAATGGAGAAAAGCAGTGTGTGATATTAGTTTTGGCATTCTTCTACTCGCTATTAATAAAATTATCTGTATTTTTTTTCTGGGATAGGTATGTGTAATATTCCACATGCTTGATTTTAGAATATGTCTTTTTAATTTTTATTTTTTTGAGACAGAGTCTTGCTTTGTCACCCAGGCTAGAGTTCTATGGCATGATCTTGGCTCACTGCAACCTCTGCCTCCCGGGCTCAAGCAATTCTCCTCCCTTAGCTTCCCGAGTAGCTGAGACTACAGGCACGTGCCACCACACCTGGCTAAGTTTTGTATTTTTAGTAAAGACAGAGTTTCACCATGATGGCCAGGCTGGTCTCAAACTCCTGACCTCATGTGATCCACCCGCCTCGGCCTCCCAAAGTGCTAGGATTACAGGCATGAGCCCCCTGGCCAGAAGAATTTTTTTTTTTTTTTAAAGCATGAAAACAATGTAAATATTTAATAACTTTTGTTTTCCATAAAAAGCCCAGGCTGCATCCATTCAAAACTTTTATCTTTCAATGTGGAATAAATTAGTAAAAGTATATGACCAAAATCAATGTTACATTTTAATTAACAAAAAGATGTATTCTTCTCACAGGAACAAACTCAACCTTTATATAGTTCCCGCTATGAGATTATTCCAAAGATAAAGGACTGCACTTTCCATCTATGAGTTGAAAACAGAGGCAGTATGGTGTATGCAAAGTATCAGTTCTAGAATTAGACAAGGATTTTGTTTGTTTGTTTGTTTTTAGACAGAGTTTTGCTCTTGTTGCCCAGGCTGGAGTGCAATGGTGTGATCTCGGCTCATCGTAACCTCCACCCTCCGGATTGAAGCCAGTCTCCTGCCTCAGCCTCCCGAGTAGCTGGGATTACAGGCATGCGCCACCACGCCTGACTAATTTTGTATTTTTAGTAGAGACAGGGTTTCTCCATGTTGGTCAGATTGGTCTCGAACTCCCGACCTCAGGTGATCCGCCCTCCTCGGCCTCCCAAAGTGCTGGGATTACAGGCGTGAGCCACTGCGCCCAGCCGACTATTTCTATTTCTTCTTGTTGTTGTTATTCTTGTTTTGACCCTTCCTGTACTGCACTCATTGATTATCTTTTCATCTTATATGTAGGCAGCTGATAACCTGTTCAGTCTCCACTATCTCAGGTTAACAATTCCACCTGCTGGCTGGGCATGGTGGCTTACGCCTGTAATCCTAGTACTTTGGGAGGCCGAGGCAGGTGGATCACGAGGTCAGGAGTTCGAGACCAGCCTGGCCAACATGGTGAAATCCCATCTCTACTAAAAATACAAAAAGTAGCCTGGTGTGGTAGCGTGTGCCCATAATCCCAGCTATTCCTTAGCCTGACGCAGGAGAATCACTTGAACCCGGGAGGCAGAGGTTGCAGTGAGCTGAGATCATGCCACTGCACTCCAGTCTGGGCAACAGAGCAAGACTCTGTCTCAAAAACAAACAAACAAACCAAAAAAAGGCCAGGCGCGGTGGCTCATGCCTGTAACCCCAGCACTTTGGGAGGCCGAGACAGGCAGATCACTTGAGGTCAGGAGTTTGAGACCAGCCTGGCCAACATGATGAAACCCCGTCTCTACTAAAAATTAAAAAATTAGCCAGGCATGGTGGTGGGCACCTGTAATCCCAGCAACTCTGGAGGCTGGAGCAGGAGAATCACTTGAACCTGGGAGGTGGAGGTTGCAATGAGCCAAGACTGCACCACTGCACTTCAGCCTGGGCAACAGAGCGAGACTCTATCTCAAAAACAAAATAAAACAAAACAATTCCACTTACTTTCTTATTTTAATCATCAAGTGCCCTAGGGAACTTTGACTTCTCAGAGACATCTTATTACATTTTTACCATAGCCAGCACACCATACCCCGGGGACTCTGGTAATAATAAAATAATAATAAATACCATTATTGAACATTTACTGGCCCGTAGTGCTAAGCAATTTACATAGATGATTTTTTTAAATTCGTTTCTTGGTGTCTTCTAATAGATTATTTGATTTCATCCTCTCCACAACCATATGAAGTCAAATTTGAGCAGATAGGTCTACAGAGGTTTTATTTGCATGATTATAAATTAAACCATTTACCAAAGACAGTGACATTTACAGTTAAGGTATATGACTAGCCCTGTACACAAAGATGTAAGAGAGGAAATTTCTGGCATACGTTTACTAAACCTAGGAACTACAGATAAAACTGATACTACTTTTTTTTTTTTTTTTTTTTTTTCCGAGACGGAGTTTCTTTCTGTCACCCAGACTGGAATGCAGTGATGCGATCCCAGCTCACTGCAAGCTCCGCCTACTGGGTTCACATCGTTCTCCTGCCTCAGCCTCCGGAGTAGCTGGGACTACAGGCACCCACCACCACGCCCAGCTAATTTTTTTTGTATTTTTAGTAGAGATGGGGTTTCATCGTGTTAGCCAGGATGGTCTTGATCTCCTGATCTCGTGATCTCGTGATCCGCCCGCCTCGGCCTCCCAAAGTGCTGGGATTATAGGCATGAGCCACCGCGCCCAGCCAGATACTACTATTTCTTGCAGCCCCCGGTCAACCTCTCCTGCTAGCACTTAACAACCTAAGTAGTCACCTCCTCTTGAATAAGGGCGAGGCAGAATGTAGCAGAAGTGACTCGTTGCCTCTTCCAGCCTTAAGCCTTAAGAAGGCCTGGCAGCTTCCACTTTTATACTTTCAGGAGCCCTGAGTTACCATTTGAGAAATTGACATGGAGAAGGAGATTCCCCGGGAGTATACTGTGAGAGAGGAGGTCTAGCCTTAACAGCATCCAGCTGAGCCCGGCGTTCCAGATTTCTCTGATAAAGTGTCAGACACGTGAGCAAAGCCATCCTGAAGATGCCAGCCCTGACCGCCATCTGACTACAGCTATGTGAGATACCCAAATGAGACCAGCGGAACTGAACAGCACAGCACCCACCAGTCAACCCACACAATCATGAGAAACTAAAACAAAACAAAACAAAACAAAAGATTGTTGTTTTAAGCCACTAAATTTTGGAGTGGTTTTTATTAAGCAGCAATAGATAACAAAAACACTACTAATGTTAATAATGTTAAAGGTTATGGTTGATTTGGAGTCCTATTAGATTATATTAGGTCAAGAGGCCCAAACATATCAGAATCCTACCTTAGACTACAGCTATTACTTCCTCCTTCACCCTCACCAAAGTCTAGAGGGAGAAATCTACACACATGAGACAGTGGAAAAGGTAAATAAAAACCACCACCACCAGGGCAGCCAGAACCCTGCTTAATCAAAATGGACACCAGGCTAGGCATGGTGGCTCACGCCTGTAATCCCAACACGTTGGAAGGCCAAGGCGGGAAGATCACCTGAGGTCAGGAGTTCAAGACCAGCCTGGCTAATATGGCGAGACCCCGTCTCTACTAAAAATACAAAAATTAGCAGGGCTTGGTGGCGGGAGCCTGTAATCCCAACTATTCGGGAGCCTGAGGCACAAGAATTGCTTGAACCTGGGAGGCGGAGGCTACAGTGAGCCAAGATCACGACACTGTAATTCAGCCTGGGCAGAGGCTCCATTTCAAGAAAAAAAAAAAAAAAAAAGGACACCCGCTGAAACAGGCTGCACCTTCACAGTATGACTGTCCACCTAGCTGTTCCCTCTCTCTAAGCCTGAGAACAGGCCTAGGTTGGAGTGTCACTGCAGTCTCATGGGGAAGAAGGAAGAAGAGCCCCAAAGGGAGCCACACCCACGTGCAAGACCTAAGCACATCCTGCATGATGCTGAACACTGGGAAATATAGCCCAGTTAATGTCTCAGAATCTGACCAACCAGATTAGCCCCTTCTCTCATGGAGGCGAGGGGGAACAAGAGGAAGATAAGGAAGAAACTGAAAGTGTCCCCTTTCCTAGACCCTGTACACATTGTCTTATTTAATCCTCACAATAAATCCAAAAGGTAGATATTTTTCTTACCCTAGTATCCATGAGAAGATTAAATATGAGAGAGATTGTGTAACTTTTTCAAGGTTACATAGTAAGTATTTGGAATTACAGGGGCAAGTGGGGGGAGTTACCTGGCAAAAATGAGAAGAGATGCCTTTGGAGTATGGCACATTGTAAATTCGTTCACATTGTTACCTCAGTTGTTTTTATGTTCAAGTAAAAAACCACATCAAATGAAAATGCCATAGGGCCAGGCGCAGTGGCTTACGCCTGTAATCCCAGCACTTTGGGAGGCTGAGGCAGGTGGATCACCTGAAGTCAGGAGTTCAAGACCAGCCTGACCAACATGAGTTCAAGACAACAGGAAGACAACATGTTGTCTTCCTGACAACAAGAAACCCCATCTCTACTAAAAATACAAAAAAAAATTAGCCAGGCATGGTGGCACATGCCTGAAATCCCAGCTACTCGGGAGGCTGAGGCAGGAGAATCACTTGAACCCAGGAGGCAAAGGTTGTCCTGAGCTGAGATCACGCCATTGCAGTCCAGCCTGGGCAACAAGAGCAAAACTCCGCCTCAAAAAAAAATAAAATAAAGTGCTGTACTATTAGAGGCACCCAAGGAGAGAGGGCCCAAAGTCAGTCTTTTTTGTGGCTTGATTGTAGAACAGGTGGAGGGAAAGTATGTCTTTCTACTTCAGCAGAGAAGTGGCTGCACGCCGGCAGTGGCTGGTGATATGAGTCAGGAAGTAGCCACTGAGAAGTGCAAAAGAAGCTTCCCCTACCTCCGTATATCCTTCAGAGATACAGAAGGTACCTGTGGTGTTAATGACCTCCTTGTGAGGGCTGCTATGGTCCATAGTATCCAATTGTACTGCCATACTAGATGGCCTGGAGAAACGTGTGTTACCCAAACATTACATCTCTGACGAAAGACTATATTTGTTCCACCCCCACATTCTCCACTCAAGTTCCCAGAAGTTTGCAATTATCCTCAAAAGAAGTTTCCAGACAACACTTACTCAGCTTTGGTTTTCAGTGGGATGAGATTGTTTTGTTTTGTTTTGTTTTGTTTTTTCATTTCTTTAAACTTGGCTGACCGTTGCCATTCCACTCCCGGATGGTGCATGCAGGCCAGTCATGAACCACAAACCTGTTTCCATTCACTCTTCACCCGCTTGTTCTTTTTGCTCCTTTCCCTGGATTTGTGACTCTACAGTCCAGCTGGATCTATGCATCGCCCTCTTTTGCTCCTGTCACCCTCACTGCATAACCTGCTGGACCTCCCTTCAGGCCTCTTGGACTTTGATCCTTGCCCAGTTTTCAGCTATACTAGCTCCTCTGACTTGGTATCCCATATTGACTAGCTGACGTTCTCCATACTAAGTTCCAGTATTGTAGAATCGCACCAGCCAACTGGACCTGGGTGGCATGTAGTGTCCAAGCCCTATGCATTGGGAAAGAAATTCTATCTGGAAAAAACAATGGCAGGGATGAAAGAAGAGTTGCCTTTTTTTTTTTTTGAGATGGAATTTCGATCTTGTTGTCCAGGCTGGAGTGCAATAGCGAGATCTCGGCTCATTGCAACCTCCGCTTCCCAAGTTTAAGCAATTCTCGTGCCTCAGCCTCCCGAGTAGCTGGGATTACAAGTATGTGCCACCATGCCTGGCTAATTTTGTATTTTTAGTAGAGACAGGGTTTCACCATGTTGGTCAGGGTAGTCTCGAACTCCTGACCTCAGGTGATCCACCCACTTCAGTCTTGGAAAGTGCTGAGATTATAGGTGTGAGCCACCAGGCCTGGCCAAGAATTGCTTTTAAACTGTACTTGCTGGCACTACCAGCAAAATTTCTACCTGCCCACCTCTACACCCCTTTCCTCTGACTCCAGGAGATTTGGAAGTATAAAAAAATCTCCTTGGTTACAACAACTTTGGAACACTGTTTGGCAGTATCTACTAAAACTGAACATATGCATATACTTTTACTCAACAGTTCTACCCCTAGATATGTACCCAACAGAAATGCACACATATGTTCATCAAAAGACATGCACAAGAATGTTCATAGAAGGACTATACATAATAGCTAAAAACTGGAATCTCCAAATGTCCAACAGTAGAATGGATTACAAACAGCATATTCATACAATAGACTATATAGTAACAAAAAAGAATGAACTATATTATACATAACCTGGATGAATCTTACAAACACAATATTCAACAAAAAAAGCCACACAGAAAAGAATGCATAATATACATTCCATTTATATGAAATCTAAAATGAACAAAATGAGTCAATGTTATCACAAGTCAGAATAGTGATTATCATATGGGGAGTAGTAATCGGGTGAGGGCATGAGAGGATTGGGTGCTAGTAATATTGTGTTTCTTGATCTGGGTACTGATCAGTGCATTCACTTTGCAAAAATTCATCCAGCTGTATACTTGCAATTTATGTACTTTTCTATATATGGATATACATGAATAAAGTGAATGACAGAAAGAAAAATGTCCTTGCTTTCTCCTGAAAATGTAGCTATAAAGGATATCCAAGGTTAGTGACTGAGTAAATGAATTTTTTTGTTTCCCATTTGTCATTTGGGAAAACCTAGCAATGTGTGATTCTTCTGCTATAATGGATACCTGTCACCTGTACAAGTGGACATCATGATATTTGCTGGGACATGACCAGTGGTATGGTTCATAGCCAACATTATACAGCTCTCCAACTGTTGGTTCTCAGGTGGGCTGGAAGGAACATCACTGTGGGTCTAGTTCTGAGAAGGATTTGGAGGGTGTCCTAAGATGAGTTAACCAGATTGGCTGGATGAGACAGCTTGCAGGCTGCAGAGCACAGGGCCACAGCAAATTTGAAGGACACTGTCAAGGTCTGAAGATGGAATAGAAGAAAAAGGAGAGTATCTTAGAGAACTACTTCGTGAAAGAGGTTAGGCAGAACAGCAGAAGCTAGGTACATGACAACAAGATGGAAATGGAGACCATCAGGACAGAGCGAGTGGTTTTGGAAGAAAATGGAGCCTGGGAATGAACAATCACAGGCTTTCTATAGGGCTTTTTTTAGCCTCTGTGGAACGGGCAAGAGGTGTAGAAGTGCTGAGCTGCTATAGACCAAAGTTCTGTACTGTTTCCACTACTCTCCTTTCTGGGCTGTTTGTTTCGGTGACATCCCCCATTCACATTCTACCTCCAGACTCTCCTTCCAACTTTTAGAATTTTGTTTCCTTGAATATTTTTTCAGCTCTCTGGCTTCTACGATTTGGGCATCTCCCATTGGGGTGAATTTTATACTTTAGCCAACGACATCCCAGCCCCAACCCATGACTCCCAACGCCTTATAGGTCAACTATATTCCTCTCCTTCAGTCACCATCACCCCACTAGGGTGGGGATCCTGGATTTAAAACAACAATAACAGCAGCAGTAGCAGCAGCTGGAACCAAGCAAGCCTATTGCTTCAGAATTCAAGATCATTTCTTTGCTGCTGAAGCCCCTGTACACCTTCTGTGATACTCCATCTCTGCTCTAGTCTGGTCCCTTTTGGACTGTGTTATTGTACTTGGCAAACCCAATCTTCTTTTTTTTTTTTTTTTTTTTTTTTTTTTTTTTGAGGCAGAGTCTCGCTTTGTCGCCCAGGCTGGAGTGCAGTGGCGCAATCTCAGCTCACTGCAAGCTCCGCCTCCCAGGTTTACGCTATTCTCCTGCCTCAGCCTCCTGAGTAGCTGGGACTACAGGCGCCCGCCACCTCGCCCAGCTAGTTTTTTGTATTTTTTAGTAGAGACGGGGTTTCACCGTGTTAGGCAGGATGGTCTCAATCTCCTGACCTCGTGATCTGCCCGTCTCGGCCTCCCAAAGTGCTGGGATTACAGGCTTGGGCCACCGCGCCCGGCCCCCTTTTTTTTTTTTTTTTGAGACGGAGTCTCGCTCTGACACCCAGGCTGGAGTGCAGTGGTGCGATCTTGGCTCTCTGCAATCTCCGCCTCTTGGGTTCAAGCCATTTTCCTGCCTCAGCCTTCCGAGTAGCTGGGACTACAGGCCCCTGCCACCACGCACAGCTAATTTTGTTTTTCGTTTTTTGTTTTTTGTGGGTTTTTTTGTATTTTTAGTAGAGATGGGGGGTTTCACCATGTTAACCAGGATGGTCTCGATCTCCTGACCTCATGATCCGCCTGCCTCGGCCTCCCTAAGTGCTGGGATTACAGACGTGAGCCACCGCCAGGCTTTTTTTTTTTTTTTTTGAGACAGAGTGGTGCTCTTGTTGCCAAGGCTGGAGTGCAATGGCATGATCTCAGCTCACTGCAACCTCCTCCTCCAGGGTTCACGCGATTCTGCCTCAGCCTCCCGAGTAGCTGGAGCTACAGGCATGCACCACCATGCCCGGCTAATTTTGTATTTGTAGTAGAGACGGGGTTTCACCATGTTAGCCAGGATGGTCTCAATCACCTGACCTCGTGATCCGCCCACCTCGACCTCCCAAAGTGCTGGGATTACAGGCGTGAGCCATTGCGCCCAGCCAGCTGGGGAATCTTATAAAGAGGTCCCTAGTATGTCTTCCACGTTGAGAATTCCTCCAGGCTTTAGTGTTTTCTTTATTCTTTGTTTCTTATCCTGTTGTTTTTCCACATATGTTGGTTCTATACTTTGGCACCCCTCTAGGACAGTAAGGACAACAGGCACCCTACCTTGGTTGCTCTAGGATGCCACCCTACTTGGCCATCATTCTTTCATTTTATACTATCAGGAGAGGATAATCAGAATTCCTTTGTTTCTATGCTCTTTCTTGCTGTTTACCTGGGTATTTGATATTCTCTTTCTAAAATGTTGCAAACAGATCTTAGTCAACAGCAGCAATAAAGGGTGGTGGAAGTCTGCATTTTGGAAACCAACAAAATGGAGTCGAAGTCCTGCATTTTTCTATCACCTATTAGCTAGGAGACTTTGTGCAAGTTACTTAACCTTTCTAAGCCTTAGTTTCCTCATCTGTAAAATAGGGATCAAGTCTTGAAGGGTTGTTGGGAGGCTCATGTAATATTAAGTGAAGATAACACCTGGCCCATATGAGCGACTTAATAAATGCTGGCTGTTACTGTTGGGCTCTTTGTTATAAGAACAGTCATTATTTACCTTCCCAGTTACTGAATGGTGTTAAGGAGTCCAGCTGATCTAAAAAAAAAAAAAAAAAAAAAAAAGAATGCATTTGCTGAGAAGTACACAAATGAATCCCTCTTTATGAGTGTCAGCCAAGAGAAGCATAAATAGCAAACTCTGCAAAGAAGCACATTCTGACGTAACAGAAGAATGCAATTCAAGAATACAAATTAGGCCGGGCACGGTGGCTCATGCCTGTAATTCTAGCACTTTGGGAGGCCGAGGTGGGTAGATCACCTGAGGTCAAGAGTCTGAGAGCAGCCTGATCAACATAGAGAAACCCCGTCTCTACTAAAAATACAAAATGAGCTGGGCATGGTGGTGCATGCCTATAATCCCAGCTACTCGAGAGGCTGAGGCAGGAGAATTGCTTGAACCAGAGAGGTGGGGGTTGTGGTGAGCCGAGATCGTGCCATTGTACACTCTAGCCTGGGCAACAAGAGCGAAACTTCTTCTCAAAAAAAAAAAAAAAAAAAGAAGAAGAAGAAGAAAAAAGAAAAGAAAATAAATTTAACACCAAAATTGCATTTCACAATAAAAGGCATAAATATTAAGAAATTGAAATAATAAAAAGAAAGTCACAGTCCTAGAATATTGCTGGTCTCAATAAATGGCTTTGGATTGTCGTAGGCCCTAAGGGAAGCTAGTTCCAAGTAGTATACGTTGGATCTGCCTATTTAGAATTCTAGAAAGAGATGGTAGTTATGTTGAATGTGGCAGCAGGCCGAGGGTCTGAGAGCACAAGGCCGCAACAAGAAATGCAAGGGTTTGAGCAGCAATAAGACAAAGGCCAATTAATCAACAGAAAGCAGGAGTAAATAAATATCAGAGGGCAGAACAAGATAGTATGACCAAAGTACATGCAAACAGTCTGCAGGGAGCAGAGCTATTGATCCGTCAAACAGTTGGCTTGAGAGAGGGTCACAGAAAATGTGGAAGAAGAGGTAGAATTGGAGGGACAGCAGAAAGGTACCCAGAGCCAGGAGAGGAGGAGAGCTCGCAGTGCAGAAGCAATATCCTCTCTCAGCTTCAATAGCTATTTATCTCTCTCACCTGGTGAGAATGTGTCCGTAGTGAGCCCGTTCTATAATCTTGCAGGTAATAGTGATTGGATGGATAGGAGTGGGGCTGAGACATTACAAGGTTCTCAGGAAAAATATTTCAGGACAGTCTTCACAGGCTTCTTGGATCCAGGTTTACCCAGATGTCGTTGATAGAAGGAGAGGTCTTGATTGGAGCATGGATCTGATCAGTAAATCCCCCATGGGCAGTCCTCAGATCCATAGCCTTCCCAGTTAACAAAACAGTAGGATTATCCATGGTCACTTTCTGAAAACATTATTTAGCATATCTAGCAGTCTTCTTGGTTATAGTCCAAACAGGGAAATAGATGAAACATTCTGTCCTGGGGTCAAGTTTTCCTTTTAGATGTGCAATGCCAAATGTATATTTTTTTATTTACTTTTGAGACAGGGTCTCCCTCTGTCACCCAGACTGGAGAGCAGTGGCGTGATCTCAGCTCACTGCAGCCTTGGACTCCCTGGCTCAAGCCATCCTCCCACCTCAGCCTCCTGAGTAGCTGGGACCACAGGCGCACACCACCATGCTAGACTAACTTTTTGTATTTTTTGGAAAAGATGGGGTTTTGCCATGTTACCCAGGCTGGTCTCAAACTTCTGGGCTCAGATAATCCACCAGCTTTGGCCTCCCAAAGTGCTGGGATTACAGGCGCGAGCCACTGTGCCCCGACTTGTACAAATTATTTAACCAGTCTGAGTCTTGGTCTCCTCACTAGAAAAATGGAGAGAATATCTATTGCAAAGAGTTGTTATGAAGGTTAAATGAGATACATCTCACCATTCCTGACACATTGAAGCTAAGAGCACTCAGTAAGTGGTCTTTCTCTTTTCTTTCTGCTGATCCTTGATTGAAAGAGCTGTATCTTGGTTGGGCGCAGTGGCTCACGCCTGTAATCCCAGCACTTTGGGAGTGAGGCTGAGGTGGGCAGATCACCTGAGATCAGAGTTGAAGACCAGCCTGGCCAACCTGGCAAAACCACTTCTCTACTAAAAATACACAAAATTAGCCAGGAATGGTGGCATGGACTTGTAGTCCCAGCTACTTGGGAGTCTGAGGCAGGAAAATCGCTTGAACCTGGGAGGCAGAGGTTGCAGTGAACCACAATCATACCACTGCACTCCAGTCTGGGTGACAGAGTGAAACTCCATCTCAGAAAAAAAAAAAAAAAGACAGAAACAGCTGTATCTTATTTCTTATTGTGAGGTTCCCTCCATCTAGCAACCTACCTGGACTTTTTGGACATACTTGGCTGCTATCTTGATCCTAGGTGCTCTCATAAGAACATAGAGAAATTTGTAATTACGGCATGGTAGAAAGAGTAATTGCTCCCTCAAAATGGCCATGATCTAATCTCTGGAACCTGTGAATATATTACCTTTTTTTTTTTTTTTTTTTTGAGACGGAGTCTCACTGTGTTGCCCAGGCTGGAGTGCAGTGGCTGGATCTCAGCTTACTGCAAGCTCCGCCTCCTGGGTTCACGCCATTCTCCTGCCTCAGCCTCCCAAGTAGCTGGGATTACAGGTGCCCGCCACCTCTCCCGACTAATTTTTTTTTGTATTTTTAGTAGAGATGGGGTTTCACCATGTTAGCCAGGATGGTCTCGATCTCCTGACCTCGTGATCCGCCCGTCTCGGCCTCCCAAAGTGCTGGGATTACAGGTGTGAGCCACAGCGCCCGGCCATGAATACATTACCTTACTTGGCTCTTTGCAGATGTGACTTTGCAGATGTGATTAGGGTTAAGGACCTTGACATGGGGTTTCCTGGGTGGGCCCAACCTAACCAATGAGCCCTGAAAAGCACTGAACCTTTCCCAGCTGAGGTCAGTCAGAGAGAGATGCGACTGGAGAAGGGTCAAAGAGATGTGTATGTGAAAAGGACTCACTGCTGCTTCCTTTGAAATCAGAAAGGAACCATGAGCCAAACAATGAAAGTATCCTGTAGGAGCTAGAAAAAGCTGGAAACCGACTGGGTTCGGTGGTTTGTGCCAGAAATCCCAGTGCTTTGGGAGGCCCAGGTAGGAGAATCGCTTGAACCCAGGAGCTCAAGACCAGCCTGGGCAACATAGGAAGACCCTGTCTCTGTAAAAATAAGCATGGTGTGCCTGTAGCCCTAGCTACTTGGGAGGCTGAGGGGGAGAGTTACTTGAGCTCAGGAGTTCCAGTTTGCAGTGAGCTGTGATTGTCCCGCTGCACTTCAGACTGAGTGTCAGCGAGAAACCCCATTTCTTCAAAAAATAAAAGTCAGCAGGGCGCAATGGCTCATGCCTGTAATTCCAGCACTTTGGAGGTCCAAGGCAGGTGGATCACCTGAGGTCAGGAGTTCTAGACCAGCCTGGCTAACATGGTGAAACCCCATCTCTACTAAAAAAAAAAATACAGAAATTAGCCAGGCATGATGGCAGGTGCCTGTAATCCCAGCTACTCAGGGGGGCCAAGGCAGGAGAATCGCTTGAACCTGGGAAGCAGAGGTTGCAGTGAGCCGAGATTGTGCTATCACACTCCAGCCTGAATGACAAGAGCGAGACTTCACCTCAAAAAAAAAAAAAAAAAAATTATAGGGAACAGGTTCTCTAGAGCTTCTGCAAAGGAATGAAACCTTGCTAATATCTTGATCTTAGCCCAGTGAGGTTTGTGTCAGACTTCTAACCTACTGAACACCAAGATAATATATTTGTTTTATTTAGGCCACTGAATTTGTGACAATTTGTTTTAGCAGCAATAGAAAACTAACATAGACAGGCACTGAAAAGGGCTCAAGACCACGAGGGTAATTGACAGTATGACTAGATGACTCATAACCAAGCAATATGTGTGGATGATGATTTCATAAAAAATGATCTATCTTCCTAACTCCTCTTAAGTATTATTCAAAAATAATGTTTTTAAATTTATTATATTCAATTTAAAAATACAGATTTGGCCAATCAAACCTATTTGCCCTTCCTTAAGAATAATAAGAGCATTTTCTTAAAATGTGTGGTGATAAAATAAGGTATGCGTGGCAGGGGTTCTAGGTTGAGCCTAAGCTGTGTCTGCACACTGAATTCAAACATGTCGGGCCATCTCATGAGCTGGCCACGATTCTAGCCACAGAAAGGGATAATGTGCTTCATGGAACGTATAATAATTGGATTCCTCAGGGCTCATGTGCTGTGCCTAGGGGTGCCTAAAACTGAGACTCCCAGGAAATGGCAATTCATTCAAGTTACCTTTAGTAATAAATGATTGATTGCAAAGGCACATATTCATGGAAACCCAGGAAAGCCTGAGCCATCAGGGTCAGGAAGAAAGGACTAAGAAGGTGGCTATAGATTCAAGGCAGTTCCAAGACCTTGGCCACGGGATTTTTGAATCTTTACTCTTATATGACTCAGACACTCCCTTTGTGTCTGCCACACTTCTGTGCTCACAACAGACTGGCGTTCATACCATCTCATCTGTGTCTTTTCTGCATCATAGGTTCTGCTTACTCATAACTAGGCTTACTCATAACCTGACTTTAGCCAAACCTTTGATTCATTCAAGTCCTCTCTTGACTTCTCCAGCTTCTCTTGACCCCATAGCCTTTCAACTCTATTCATGCATTTATTTGCTAATTTGAAAAATACCTATGGTGCACCTATAATGTGCCCCCATGCACTTGATTATCTAGTCAGAGAGACAACAATCAAACAACCAAATAAATACAAAAGTGTTGCAGTTGCATTCCAAGGGACTCAGCTCATTTGCTCAAACAAAGCCTTGGGATGTGCCGCTGGATGCTCCATGAACTGGCTGCCTTCAGGAGCAGCAGCAACGAACTGACCATCCTGTTTAATATCATGTGACCTTTCCCTCCCCGCAAAATCCAGATACAGCTAATGAAACTACGGACTGGCATTTGACCAAGGACAATTAATATATCGGCTGGCCAGCAACCAGCAGTTTAATTCAAATTAATAAGCTACCCTTAGAAGGAAGAAATTACAGCATAACAGACATTATACAGAATTGACATGTTTACCACAGGGGGATAAATTTTATATTCCAGAGTTATCATCTAAATGTAGAAGGACTTCATCCATAGAGAACTTTCTCATTGTGAAAGAGAAAGTTAGAGGGCACTTGTTTGATTCAGGAACTCGAAGCAGGGAGCAGGGGAGAGAGCAGGGTTGGTTTTGCATAGAGCACAGGGCTGTGTTTATCACTCAAATGATGGCCAGAGTGAGGCTTAGGGAAACTGGGCCACTTGCCTTGCAGGAAAGTATCATAGACCCAGTTAGGATTAAATCAGTTTTAGTTTTCATGTAGTTTGCTTCTCAGGGATTCTCTGGGACCGTCCTTGGTCTGGGCCCAAGTGTATATGTTTCAACACAGCACTGACTCTTATGCCAGACTCCAGGTTGTCATGTTTATCTTAAGCAATTTTCTTTACAAAAAAATTGAATTAGGCTGGACGCGGTGGCTCACACCTGTAATCCCAGCACTTTGGGAGGCCGAGGCAGGTGGATCACCTGAGGTCAGTAGTTCGAGACCAGCCTAACCAATATGAGGAAACCCTGTCTCTACTCAAAATACAAAAATTAGCTGGGTGTGGTGGCAGGTGCCTGTAATCCCAGCTACTCAGGAGGCTAAGGCAAGAGAATCACTTGAACCCGGGAGGCTGAGGTTGCAGTGAGCCGAGATTGCACCACTGCACTCCAGCCTGGGCAACAAGAGCAAAACTCTGTCTCAAAAAAAAAAAAAAAAAAAAAAAAAAAAAAAAAAAAAAATTGAATTTAATTAACTTTTCTTTTTTTTTTTTTTGAGACAGAATCTCTCTCTGTTGCCCAGGCTGGAGTGCAGTGGCATGATCATAGCTCACTGTAACCTCCACCTCCTGGACCCAAGCAATCCTCCCACTTCAGCCTCTCAGGTAGCTAGGAATACAGGTATAGGCCACCAGGCCAGCCTAAGCCTTAGGCAGTTTTCAACGAAGAATTTTAGAGATGCCATGGCATTTTAGACAAGCCATACAAAGGCATCATGGCACAACTATAGCACATGACCTTGAGTTCTCCTGCTGGAACCCACAGTTAGGAGTTTATGTACAGAAGGTCAGATTGAAAGGCGGCCCCTTACACTGTTGACTGTGGGTTGGCAACAAAGTTGGCATGGCTCAATTAGCTATAGGTTCTGTGTCATGTCACTGCTGTGGCTGGAAAGGTGGTAAGGCTCCAGGAGTGTTGAATAGTAACAGCATTTTTCTTTTCTTTTCTTTTCTTTTTTTTTTTTCTTTTTTTGAGACAGAGTTTCACTCTTGTTGCCCAGGCTGGAGTGCAACGGTGTGATCTCAGCTCACTGCAACCTCTGCCTCCCAGGTTCAAGGAATTCTGCCTCAGCCTTCCAAGTAGCTGAGATTACAGGTATGCACCACCACACCTGGCTAATTTTTTTGTATTTTTAGTAGAGACAGGGTTTCACCATGTTGGCCAGGCTGGTTTTGAACTCCTGACCTCAGGTGATCCACCCACCTTGGTCTCCCAAAGTGCTGGGATTACAGGCATGAACCACCACACCCAGCCACAGTAACAGCATTTTCTTTTTTTTTTTGAGACGGAGTCTTGCTCTGTCACCCAGGCTGGAGTGCAGTGGCCAGATCTCAGCTCACTGCAAGCTCCGCCTCCCGGGTTCACGCCATTCTCCTGCGTCAGCCTCCCGAGTAGCTGGGACTACAGGAGCCCGCCACCTCGCCCGGCTAGTTTTTTGTATTTTTTAGTAGAGACGGGGTTTCACCGTGTTAGCCAGGATGGTCTCGATCTCCTGACCTCATGATTCACCCGTCTCGGCCTCCCAAAGTGCTGGGATTACAGGCTTGAGCCACCGCGCCCGGCCAGTAACAGCATTTTCTAAGAAGCGGATTGACTGAAGGGCTGGCAGCTCCTGGGAGTTTGTGTACTCTGCTTTTGGAAATAAAATATTGGCACATTTGTTCTGTTGTCTGAAGATATCCTTCATTTTGAAATAGAAACACACAGAGAACTAAGTTTTCTCTGAGACCATCAGGTGGTGTGTCCCAAAGCTGACTTGGAAAGAAGTACAACAAAGGTACTTGGGGTTCTTGTGGTTTATGCAGACCCAGTCACAGTCCTGGAACGCCGAAGCGGGAATCCAGAACTACAGATCTGCCAAGAACAAAACATGGACAGCAAATTGGATGTATTATCCTTCATTATGAGAGCCCAGGGGTTGAGGAAAGACAAGCATGAAAGATATTTCAGTGTTTGGAAGACCTCTAGCTACTAGAGACCACTGGCATCCCCCATCCCCTCTTTGTAAGATCCTTAGGGGCTGTCTGGTTCAGCTTTCTCATGTTACTGGTATAAATACCAAGTCCCAGAGAAACTCACAAATCTTGCCTACTTCAATTAATGGTTGAAACATGAATAAGACTCGTGGGATGACCTCCTTTTTAAATGAGATCTGGCAGGAAATGATCTTGATCAGAGCTGAAATGTCTTTTGTGTGAGCATCACATTTACACACATGCTGAGAATCCATATGTTCAACAGGTCGTCAGCATGTAGCGAGGGTGTTGATAAAGTTGTCCTAGGACAATGACTGGTGAATGGTATCATTTAATCATGGAGTTGGGCAAGCCAGAAGCCTCAGTGGCCCTTGATCCCTGCCCACATCCAGTCTATCACCAAGTCTTGTCAATACTGCCTTCTATCCACTTCTTTTTCTTCAGAACTGGGCTCACTATCATCTTCTCTTGCCGGGGCTTCTGGGACAGTGTTCTAATGGTCTGCCCACATTTCCACTGCCTGCAATTTACTTTTCTCACAGCAGCTGATGATCTTCCCTCTACAGCCTTATTTATTTATTTTATTTTTTTGAGACAGAGTCTCGCTCTGTCACCCAGGCTGGAATGCAGTGGCATGATCTCAGCTCACTGCAAGCTCTGCCTTCCAGGTTCACACTATTCTCCTGCCTCAGCCTCCTGAGTAGCTGGGATTACAGGGGCCCACCACCACGCCTGGCTAATTTTTTTGTATTTTTAGTAGAGACCGGGTTTCACCGTGTTAGCCAGGATGGTCTTGATCTCCTGACCTCATGATCCGCCTGTGTCAGCCTCCCAAAGTGCTGGGATTATAGGCGTGAGCCACCACGCCCAGCCTATTTTTTTATTGTTAATTAATGAACTCTCTTCTTAGAGGAGTTTCATAGGTTTACAGAAAACTGAGCACATAGTACAGGGAGTTCATTTATACCTACTTTCTATGCCACTCACAGTTCCCCCTGTGAGTGGCATCTTGAATTAGTGTGGTACATTTCTTACAACTGATAAACCAATATTGATACTTATTATTAACCAAAGACTGTTGTTATGAACCAAAGTTTACATTATGGTTTACTCTCCTGTTGTATAGTAAATGTATGACATGTATCCACCATTGCAGTATCATACAGAATAGTTTCACTGCCCTAAAAATCCCTCGTGCGTCATCCCTTGCCAGTGATTGTTTCAAAAAGTGGATCCTGTGGCCGGGTGCGGTGGCTCATGCCTATAATCCCAGCGCTTTGGGAGGCCAAGGCAGAAGGATCACTTGAGGCCAGTCTGGGCAATACAGCGAGACCCCATCTCTACAAAAAAATTAAAAAGTTAACCAGGTGTGGCGGTGTGGTGGTGTGCACCTGTAGTCCTAGCTACTCAGGAGGCTGAGGTGGGAGGATTGCTTGAGCCCAGGAGTTCGAGGATGCAGTGAGCCATGATTGCACCACTGCACTCCAGCCTGGACAACAGAATGAGACTCCATCTCAAAAAAAAAAAAAAAAAAATCTGGCCAGGCGCGGTGGCTCAAGCCTGTAATCCCAGCACTTTGGGAGGCCGAGACGGGCGGATCACGAGGTCAGGAGATCGAGACCATCCTGGCTAACACGGTGAAACCCCATCTCTACTAAAAAGTACAAAAAACTAGCCGGGCGAGGTGGCGGGCTCCTGTAGTCCCAGCTACTTGGGAGGCTGAGGCAGGAGAATGGCGTGAACCCGGGAGGCGGAGATTGCAGTGAGCTGAGATCCGGCCACTGCACTCCAGCTTGGGTGACAGAGCGAGACTCTGTCTCAAAAAAAAAAAAAATCAAAATGCAGATTTTATTACAGCAAAACACACCGCCAAAAATGCAGATCTTCTGTCTCTCCCCTCACTCAGCCTCACCTTGTTCCACTATCTAGCATCTGTCTCCAACCATACAGGTCTTTTTGTTTCAATTCCTCAAGCCACACTCAATTCTGTCTTAGAGTTTTGCTCATGTTGTTTCTTCTTCATGAAACATCCCTTTCTACCTCCCGGCCCCAACTCTAGGTCTTATCATAGCCGCCTCCTTCCTAAGCTGTGAGCTCCTCACTGGCAAACCTGTGTCATTGTAGCCATGGTACCCAGCACATAGTGGATGTGTAATAAATGTTTGCTGAATAATATTAATAATTAAGTTACTAGATGAAGAGAACAATAGCGCAGTTTTATTTGATTGTATGGAGCTTGGGAAGGGTACCGAAAGTTTGCAGTGATGGCTAAGGGATGAAAGGGAAGGAAATGCTGATAGGTAAAAAGTAAAAAGGTTTATTCAACAGGCTGAGAACACACCTAAAAATCTGTAGAGGCAGCCAGGCATAGTGGCTCAGGACTGTAGTCCCAGCACTTTGGGAAGCCAAGGGGAGAGGATTGCTTGATCCCAGGAGTTTGAGACTAGCCTAGACAACATGACAAGACCCCGTCTCTACAAAAAGAAAAAAGAGGCTGGGCGCGGTGGCTCAAGCCTGTAATCCCAGCACTTTGGGAGGCCGAGACGGGTGAATCATGAGGTCAGGAGATCGAAACCATCCTGGCTAACACGGTGAAACCCCATCTCTACTAAAAAAATACAAAAATACTAGCCGGGCGCGGTGGCGGGCACCTGTAGTCCTAGCTACTCGGGAGGCTGAGGCAGGAGAATGGCGTAAACCCGGGAGGCGGAGCTTGCAGTGAGCTGAGATCTGGCCACTGCACTCCAGCCTGGGCGACAGAGCGAGACTCCGTCTCAAAAAAAAAAAAAAAAAAAGAAAAAAGAGAAAATTTTAATTAGCTATACGTGTAATACCAGCTACTTGGGAGGCTGAGGCAGAAGGATGCTTGAGCCCGTGAGTCTGAGGCTACAGTGAGCCATGATCATGCCACTGCACCCCAGCATGGGTAAAAGAATAAGAGTCTGTCTCAAAAAAGAAAAGAAAATTTGTAGAGGCCTCAACCCATCAGATGGTGTCAGGGGAAAGAGCTGGATGAATAGTTACAGTGATAAAGAGTTTAAGATTTGCAGGGTGGAACTGTTCTGGTAGTGACAAAGTCCAGGGTGTGGCCGTAGGAGTCCACTGAAGAGAACTGGAAGTGTAGACGCTGAGTATGAAAGGTCAGGAAACTAAGAAGCTGGGTCATTGAGTGGGTGGCCCACAAAGTCAGCAAAATCTCCCTTCTGCCCAGGAAGAAGAAGTGAGACAGGTATTTAAGAAATATGGTTGATGGATGACAGAGATGAAAGGAGAGAAGTTGATGAGTTGGATGTCATGGACTTCAGTGGGGCAGAGGTTTTTCATAGGGGAGAAATTGTTAGAAGGGTCTTAGGGAACTGGAAGAATGTTGTTGCTAGTGCCTCCCTGTATTGGGGGCATGAAAGAATAAATAGCTTCTACTCGAAAGAAGTACAGGGGAAGTGGTAACCTTAGGGGAAAGCCAGGTTTCAGTTCAGGCTGGAAGGTGAGGGAGTTTGCAGGGTCTCTGGTTGCATGTAACAGAAACCAGCTCCAGCTATCTGTGGACAGTAGTGAGTGATGGGTTGAGGGAGTTGGGTATCTTGGACACTTGCACAAGATGGTAGCCACAGGCCTATCATTACGGGTGAGAAGATGCTATGATGGTCCTAATGAGCTGGGAAGGCACTCCAAAAAGGTGTCCACTTTAGATAGTTCTGTGAAGAAGTTAACGAAGTAGGAGAATTCACCAACAGACAGGGGTTCAATAGGACACAAATATTAATAGAATGTCTGGGGAAGTAGAGAGAAACAGACGTACAGAGAAGTATGGGGATTAGAGTGGTCTGTGGGTTCCAAGTGGTGGTATCAGGAAGGTGGTATCTACAATGGTAGGTACAGGAGGACCTACAAGCACACGATGATATTTGTCCTGTTTGTCCAGCCCCTATTCTATTCCAAATATCTGTCTGCTCCTTGATTCATCTTCACCCCTTGAATTCGAGTCTTTCCTTTGTGTGTGTGTGGTGGGGGAGAATGAGGGGGAGGGGCAGAGTCTTGCCCTGTTGCCCAGGCTGGAGTGCAGTGATGCAATCATAGCTCAGTGCAGTCTTAAAACTCCTGAACTCAATCAATCCTCCCGCCTCACACTCCCGGGTAGCTGGATGTACAGGGGCACTACCACACATGACTAATTTTTTTTAAAAAAATTTTATAGCGATGGGAGTCTCACTGTGTTGCCCAGGCTGGTCTGGATCTCCTGGCTTCAAGCAATCTTCCCACCATGGCTTCTCAGAGTATTGGAATTACAGGCGTGAGCCTGGCTGAATTTGAATTTCTGACTTTCTTTGCCTCATCCCTTTTCTTTGCCCCAGAACATCTCTTAGAGCTTCACTGTGCCACCAAGCCTTCTGCTACCTCCCTAAGAAGCTGCACCCTGGATTATTTCTTAAACACCCACTGTGCGGGTTGGATGCTGACCCAGTCTACTCCACTGAGCCCTGTGAAGCCCCCACCATGTTCTAACTTACCATATTATATTGTAATATTTTTGTGTGTCTCTCTTGTGTTCTAATCTATGAGTTTCAAGAGCAGGCATCATTTCTTGTTCTTATTTACAGTCCTCCCCTGTAATGTCTAGCACATTGCTTGTGACCTAGGCAGGGATGGATTTGAATGACTGACTGAACGAATGACTGAGTGAGTGAATGGACTTCGATTTCTTATTGTCCTGTTCCTGTGGTCTAGAAATGTTGGACTCAGAGGTACCCTCTCTGGCAAGACTTTCCCATTCTTGCCCACCCTTTTATCTGATTACTGATTTCCTGGTCTTGCCAGACATAGACCTTTTGCTGGGCTAAAGAAACCCAGCTTGAGAGATATGCTGTCCCAATTCTTCCTGGCCTGCCTTCCCAGGATCCTCCTAGAATATGGGTCTGAGGCATATCGAATGTTTTCTCCACTTCCTAAAATGACATCTCTATAATATAGGCTGAGTCCCCATCCCTGAACACTTGGGTTAGGGCCAGGATAACCTGGTCCATATTCTCCAGACTGATTCTTTTCCCACCTTCAACACATCTACCATTCTAGCAGAAGGGAAGCCTAGGTTAAGTGAACAGAGTGGCTGAGAAGTTACATGGCCATGATAATACCTGATTTCAGGAAAGGAATTACTTCTGGAATAGTAGGGAGATGACACAAGAGCAGGCACAGACTATGGGAGCTTCAACTGTATGGGTGATCTTTTATTTCTAAGGTGGGTACATACACATTCGTGATTCCTTAAATCTCTCTTTCTCTCTTTTTTTTTTTTGAAATGGATTCTCACCCTGTCGCCCAGGTTGGAGTGCAATGGCGTGATCTCTGCTCATTGCAACGTCCATCTCCTGGGTACAGGTGATTCTCCTGCCCCAGCCTCCTGAGTAGCTGGGATTACAGGTGTGTGCCACCAAGCCCAGCTAATTTTTATATTTTTTTTAGTAGAGATGGGGTTTCGTTATGTTGCCCAGGCTGGTCTCAAACTCCTGACCTCAAGTAATCCACCTGCCTGGGCTTCCCAAAGTGCTGGGATGACAGGCCTGAGCCACCACACCTGGTATAAACGTTTTGTAATCCTGAAACATTTCAATGACAAAGCTTAGAATGAGAGGTACTCAATTTTTGCCTTAGCAAGATGCCTGCAGGCGGACCTGGGGATAGAGACAGCAGTGGTTAATGGACTCCAGGGATTTAGGGGAATTAAATCAAAGTGTTCAGCAGAGAGAGGACAAACGGGCAGCAGAGGGCTTCTGGGCTCAGGGCCAACATCTTGGACCACAAGGCTATAAGCTCAGTTTGACTGACTGTAAAAGCCTGTGAATCTATTGTGTTCACCGGCGAAAATCTTCAAAATAGGCAATCCCCAGCTTATTAGTTTATTTGTTGGTCTGTTGTCTGGAACTGGGAATGAGTTTTCCTATAGAAACGATATTACAAATGGTGGCTCTGCCCCAAGGCCAGCCCACAAAAGCTCACAGAACCATAAGGTACCTGAAATATTGTACTCATAATACTAAAGATTCTGACCACTATTTATAAAAGCGTTTCTGTGGGAAAGTGCATTTCGAGATTTAATGCCGGTAACACATATTCCTCAGCCCTGTGAGTCCTCTGGACTCTTGACCTTACTCCCACTGTGCTGATTCTTATCAGAATGGCACCATAAGCGCTGGCACCATAAGCAGCAGGAAGGCAAGTTAGTTGCTTTCTGTTGCTACAGAATTCAAGCTGAAGTTTCAAGCAATTCATCTTCACTGAGCTGACCCCGACCCCTACCATGTACCCTGGCCTGTGATCTAAGTTTAGCCTTTTAAACACAACAAAGAGACTCTTATGCAAAACATGCCTTGTGCACCCTATCCCAAGCCAACACATAAACTCTGTCGCATTAGGAACTCAATTTGGATGTTTCTGGAATGTCATAGATGAGCGGGAGTCTTCATTTCATGAGGAAAATGGTCTGGAAAATTTTGGGACTAGTAAAATCCCTGAGACACTGGAAAGGGACAGCTTTTGAACAGGGCCTCGCATAATCAAGTGGAGAAGTCACCTGATGTTGACTGAAAGGAGATGAGAAATGTCCCTAAGGAGGTCAGGCATGGTGGCTCACGCGTGTAATCCCAGTGCTTTGTTGGCCGAGGTGGGTGGATCACTTGAGGTCAGGATTCACAACGCCAGGAGTTCGAGACCAGCATGGCCAACATGGTGAAACCCCGTGTCTACTAAAAATACAAAAATTAGCCAGGCATGGTGGTGCCCACCTGTAATCCCAGCTACTTGAGAAGCTGAGGCATGAGAATAGCTTGAGCCCAGGAGGCAGAGGTTGCAGTGAGCCCAGATCATACCACTGCACTCTAGCCTGGTGACAGAGCCAGGCTCTGGCTAAAAAAAAAAAAAAAAAAAAAAAAAAGTCCCTAAGGTTAGAACACTGGTGTCGTTGGCAAGGACAAGTATCTCTGAGTATGATACAGATATTCAAATATTCTCACTTAGAGAGTTCAGGTGGAGAACTGAAATCTGAAAGATCCACATGACATTCTGGGGGCCTAAAAACTATGATTTCTTCATAGACAAAACATCTTTTCTGTTGGCTATGAAGATTGTAACTGTAGGAAACTTTCTTACTATATCCAGAGCTCCAGCCTCAGTGATAGAGGACAATGACATGTGGTGGTCCTGTTGGCCTGGAGAAGTAGCGAGGATTCAAGATTAGAGGCTGGGAGAGTTGCAGAAGCCATTGAAGGACAGCATGAGTCCCTGGGACACTCAGGACTAGAGCCACTTTGGGCAGTTCAGGCTTCAAGCCCTAGTGCCACACAGGGCTTTTTTTTTTTTTTTTTTTTTTTTTTGAGACAGAGTCTGGCTCTGTTGCCCGGGCTGGAGTACAGTGGCCGGATCTCAGCTCACTGCAAGCTCTGCCTCCCGGGTTCACGCCATTCTCCTGCCTCAGCCTCCCGAGTAGCTGGGACTACAGGCGCCCGCCACCTCGCCCGGCTAGTTTTTTGTATTTTCAGTAGAGACGAGGTTTCACTGTGTTAGCCAGGATGGTCTCGATCTCCTGACCTCGTGATCCGCCCGTCTCGGCCTCCCAAAGTGCTGGGATTACAGGCTTGAGCCACCGCGCCCGGCCACACAGGGCTTATTCTGGTAAAGCACTCTGATTGGGACAATACCTTTCCTCTATGGTGTACAGTCTGGATGCGACTAGAAATCAAACTGCCTTGTTCTTTCCTAGCCAGGGAGCGAGCTGAACAGATTGTCTCCTTAGATTTGAATCTTGAGGCTGGGCATGGTGGCTCACACCTGTAATCCTAGCACTTCGGGAGGCCAAGGCTGATGGACTGTTTGAGCACAGGACTTCAAGACCAGCCTGAGCAACATGGCAAAACCCTGTCTGTACAAAAAAAATACAAAAAAATTAGCTGGGCCTGGTGGCGTGCACCTGTAGTCCCAGCTACCTGTGGTGCTGAGGTGAGAGGATCGCTTTAAGCTCAGGAGGTGGTTGAGGTTGCAGTAAACCGAGATCATGCCACTGCACTCCACCCTGGGTGACAAAGTGAGGCGTTGTCTAAAAAAAAAAAAAAAAAAAAAAAAAAAGATTTGAATCTTGAATAGCATGACCTAGACACTAAAAGCTGGTTGGCACCTATTGTTCCAGCACTGTGACCCTGGCCACCTTAACTAGAGTTACCCGGCTTCCTGTCCTCCAAGCAGACTCTCCAGCTTTCCCATGAGTCCCATCTGCTACCTATTATCCCCCCAAAACAATTCTCTCCTACTCAAGTCATCCAGTCTGTTTCTGTTTTATAGGATTGAGGAACTCTAATACAGACTCTGATGGCAGAAGGTCGATAGATCAAGGAAAATCTGCCAGTACAATTTGTAAAGCAACTCAAAGCCTAAATCAGCAGAAGGAATAGTTACGGCATATCATCTTCAGATACAAAAATGACAGTTCACATCATTCAGATGTGATGAGCTCAACTTTTACCTGATATGTTCACAATGTCAAGTTCAAACTTAAAAACCAAAAAACAAGCAAACAATAAAACCCTTTTAGCCAGGCACAGTGGCTCACGCCTGTAATCCCAGCACTTTGGGAGGCCGAGGCAGGCAAATCACTTGAGACCAGGAGTTCAAGACCAGCTTAGCCAACATGGTGAAACCCCGTCTCCACTAAAAATACAAAACATTAGCAGGGCATGGTGACTCATGCCTGTGATCCCAGGTGCTTGGGAGGCCGAGGCAGGAGAATTGCTTGAACCTGGGAGGTGGAAGTTGCAGTGTGCTGAAATCATGCTACTGCACTCCAGCCTGCATGATAGAGCAAGACTCTGTCTCAAAAAAAAAAAAAAAAAAAAAAAAAAAAAAAAAAAAAATTAGCTGGGCATGGTGGTATGTGCCTATAGTCCTGGCTACTTGGGAGGCTGAGGTGAGAGGATGGGTTGAGCCCAAGAATTTGAAGTTACAGTGAGCTATGATCACACCACTGCAGTCCAGCCTGAACAACAGAGTGAGGCCTCATCTCTAAAAACAATTTTTTTATTTTTTTTATTTTTTTTTTAACCTGAGAAGGCAAAGATGGGTGGGTAGAAGGAAGGTTAATGTAAATATTATTCCAGGAACAGGTTACGAATTCCTAGCTCTGCATCATGCAATTTACTCTGATGACATGATAAATATGTTGGCTGCATTCAGTGGTAACTGTGGTTTTGTCTCATTTATTTTGGGAAATAAATATATTCATTTATATTAATAGAAAGATTTTTAGGAAAACAGGCAAATTGCAATGCCATTCCTTTGTTATCATTTAAAATAACTGAGTTAAGATTCAATGGTAGTTTAAAAATAACAATGGAGAAAAATGTGTCTGGAAATGGCCAGTTGGCCAAATGAAGTGAAGTATGTTTCAATTCAACTAGTTGGCATTTTCTTTTTTTTTTCTCTCTCTCTCTCTTTTTTTTTTTTTTCTGAGATGGAGTTTTGTTCTTGTCACCCGGGCTGGAATGCAATGGTGTTATCTCAGCTCACTACAACCTTTGCCTCCTGGTTTTAAGCGATTCTCCTGCATCAGCCTCCCAAGTAGCTGGGATTACAGACCTGCACTACCATGCCCAGCTAATTTTGTAGGCATTTTCTATTTGCTCCATGATTAGCAGACTGGGTGGCAGAGCTTGTCTGAGAAAGGGCAGGCTACTTTATCCATCAATGCCTGGTGCAAAGAGCTGCCATCTGCTGCCCCGATGATTATCTGGGCCTCAGGCTATGGGACAGCCTGATCCTTGGCCCAGGGAGCAGCCTGGTCCTTAGGACATGTTTCCCATCCCAGGGGAGCTCAGGTTTGTGGGTTCCACTCTTGAGATCTAAGCAACAGTGGACTCAGGGGGCTCAGGCAGCTTTCTCTGGTCCAGTTGGTCTCTCTCCCACCTGAGTTGAGGCCACTGCAGCATAGGTAAAAACTAGGGACACTCAGTGTGCGTGCTGCCTCTCTATTCCTGTCTTCCACTGGAGGCCCAGGACTCAAGCTTGTCCTGGAAAAACCCCCCTCCCTCTCCCCTTTGCCATATTTCTGCCATCATCATAGCCTGTGCTTTCCCTCACCCTGACCCCCAACCAAACCCTATCTCACCCATGATCTCTGTTTCCAGAATTCTGGCTCAGCACGAGTTGGAGCAAAGTGCTTTCAGACACAGAAGTGAAGCAGCTTCCCTGTTATGTAAATGGGACCATACAGTAGATCTGGTGCCATGTGACAACCCTCCCCATATATTCCCTTCAGATGCAGAGGCAGAGGCAGAGACCTTAAGCAGTTGTCATTGACCCCTCCCTTTTTGTGACAGTTTTAATCAGCCTCTCCACCTCCTTCTTCCCAGACCCAGTGCCCTTTGTGATAAAGAAAGGGTACAGGCCTGGGATGCGGGAGGTGGAGAGGCTGATTAAAGAGGCTTTCTGCCTCTATGGAATTATCACTTCTGAGTCCTCCATCTGAGATCTCTGTCTGCTCGGATTTCTAACTTCTGGCACAGGTCTTTACAAAATAAAAACTTCAAGGAGCCTACAACTTACCCAGATTTGGAAGGAAAATGAGAGAAAAACTGCCTTATAGATTGGTAAATCCAAATCATGTCATCACCTTTTGCCTATGTAGTGTCTCAGTCACTTAAGGAACAGCATTGTATGTGACTCTGGGGAAGTCATATGTACCTGCACAATCTCCTGAAATACTTTCCCAATCTGACATAAGCCCAGGAGCCAGGTTCTTTGACCACTGGCCAAAGTGTCACTCCAAGCCAATCCCAAGAAATGGGCTACAGATCCCCATGGTTACCTACATGTGGTGATGGCCGTAAACTTTGTACCCAGCAGGGTACACCAAAGGCACTGAACTATTCCTGGGATTCTTACAGCCTTCTGCTTTCACCAAAATTTACCTTCTCAAAAGGAAGACGTTTCCCTCAGTTATAGAGTTAGATAAAGCACTCTAGCAGTTGAAGACTTGCTTGTCTCTTTCCCAAGTTTGACTTACCTGGATGCAAAAAGCCCTGCGCCACTGAAACCAACACCTTTAATAGTGCAGTGGGGTCATATGGTCCCAAGATACGTGATCCGTGGCTCAGGCAACAGTCAGTCTCTGCAGAGGAAGCTAGCCTGGTTGATATCAACTAGCTAGCATAAGAATGAGAATCGGCCGGGCACAGTGGCTCACACCTGTAATCCCAGTACTTTGGGAGGCCGAGGCGGGCAGATCATGAGGTCAGGAGATTGAGGCCATCCTGGTTAACATGGTGAAACCCCGTTTCTACTAAAAATACAAAAAAATTAGCCAGGCGTAGTGGCAGGCGCCTGTAGTCCCAGCTACTCGGGAGGCTGAGGCAGGAGAATGGCTTGAACCCGAGAGGCGGAGATTGCAGAGAGCCAAGATCGCACCACTGCACTCCAGCCTGGGCGACAGAGCGAGACTCCTTCTCAAAAACAAACAAACAAACAAAAAAGAGTGGGAATCATTTATCATTTACCATGGCCACCTTCGTGGTCTGGAAGCATCATCTCCAGGTATCCAGCATCCTGCAGTAATGTGTTTGGAACATTAGAGCCTGATACTGTTCAGACAAACCTAGATGAACACTTAAGTGTTTGGATTGTACTATCTCATAAGCCTGGCAGTGAAATGGCCAGGTGACTTTTCTATTTCAAAATACTAGGGAGTAGAGGAAACATTTCTATTCTTGGAAATCCTCCTGTAGCTACAATAAATAAAAGTGAAATCCAAATGTCTGAGGTTCACGGTGCCTAGCACAGGCACCTAGCATAGAGCTAGAGTCCCCCAGGAGTAAGTCGGAGACACACCATGAGGCCTCTTTACCCAGACCAGTGGCTGTTTTTCTACAAGCAGGGAGCCCTGTCACAAGTACTTTGCCTTTCCATAAGAGTACTGTAATTCTTACCTCATATACCTCAGAAGGAAACCCTGCTGATTTAAAGCATTAAATATAAGAAGATAACATCTTAAAATACTAGATGAAAATGTGATAAATATTCATCTTGTCTCTTAAAGAAAAACCTTGTAATAATTAAATCAATAGAAAAAAATGCCAAAATAAACAAATTCAGCTACATAAAAGAAATATATTAGCTACAGCAAGTTATCATAATAAAAATAAATGCTGGTCGGGTGTGGTAGCTCACACCTGTAATCCCAGCACTCTGGGAGGCTGAGGCACACAGATCACTTGAGATCAGAAGTTCAAGACCAGCCTGGCCAACACTGTGAAACTCTGTCTCTACTAAAAATACAAAAATTAGCCGGGCGTGGAGGTGTGTGCCTGTAACCCCAGCTACTTGGGAGGCTGAGGCAGGAGAATCGCTTGAACCTAGGAGGCAGAGGTTGCAATAAGCCGAGACTGCACCATTGCACTCCAGCCTGGGTGACAGAACAAGACCCCATCTCAATAAATAAATGCCAATAATTAATATGAAACAAGGTTAATATATTTTAAAGTCTTTATTTTAAATAAAATAAAATAAATAAAATAAAGATTTTAAAATATATTTTCTTATGCATTTAAATAAATGCATAAGAAAAGCACTGTGATTCAAGTTTAGAAAAATAGGTAAGACATGGGCCGGGCGCAATGGCTCATGCCTGCAATCCCAGCATTTTGGGAGGCCGAGGCAGGCAGATCACCTGAGGTCAGGAGTTCAAGACCAAGCTGACCAACATGGAGAAACCTCGTCTCTACTAAAAGTACAAAAATTAGCCAGGCATGTTGGTGCACACCTATAATCCCAGCTACTAAGGAGTCTGAGGCAGGAGAATTGCTTGAACCAGGCAGTGGAGGTTTCAGTGAGCTGAGATCACACTACTGTACTGCAACCTGGGCAACGGAGCAAGAATGCATCTGAAAAAAAAAAAAATGCTCAGACTCTTTGAACTACTAATTTTATTTTAAGAATCTAATCAGAGGCTGGGCACAGTGGCTCACACCTGTAATCCCAGCACTTTGGGAGGCCGAGGCAGGTGGATCACCTAAGGTCCGGAGTTCGAGACCAGCCAGACCAACATGGAGAAAACTGTTGCTACTAAAACTACAAAATTAGCCAGGTTTGGCAACATGTGCCTGTAATCCCAGCCACTTGGGAGGCTGAGGCAAGAGAATCACTTGAACCTGGGAGGCAGAGGTTGTGGTGAGCTGAGATTGTGCCATTGCACTCCAGCCTGGGCAACAAGAGGGAAACTTCCTCTCAAAAAAAAAAAAAAAAAAAAAAAAAAATCTAATCAGAAATGTGAGCGTAGTTTTATGCACAGAAGTGTTTATCATAGTGTAATTTAGAATTGGAAACAACCTAAATATTCAACAATGGTGAAAACGTTACAGTAATTTATGATATATATAGATGAAATTCATGGCTCCCATATGCAGTCATTAAAAATAATTTTGTTACATAAAGATACTTATGAGACAATGGTAGGTGTAAAAGGCAACATAGAGTCAGGCTCAGGGGCTCACACCTGTAATCCCAGCACTTTGGGAGGCCAAGGCAGGTGGATCACCTGAAGTCGGGAGTTCAAGACCAGCCTGACCAACATACAGAAACCCCGTCTCTACTAAAAATACAAAATTAGCCGGGCGTGGTGGCAGGCCCTGTAATCCCAGCTACTTGGGAGGCTGAGGCAGGAGAATGGCTTGAACCAGGGAGGTGGAGGTTGCAATGAGCCGAGATTGTGCCATTGACTCCAGCCTGGGCAACAAGAGCAAAACTCTGTCTCAAAAAAAAAAAAAAAAAAAAAGGCAAAATAGCAAACTGAATAAATCATAAACTATATTTTTAAAATAAAATTAAAAGACCAATTAAAGGTTGCACACAGTGGCTCATGCCTGCAATCCCAGCACTTTAGGAGGCTGAGGCGGGAAGATCCCTTGAGACCAGCCTGGGCAACATAACAAGACCCCATCTCTTAAAAAAAAAAAAGACCAATTAAAATTGATGGTTGGCCGGGCGCGGTGGCTCAAGCCTGTAATCCCAGCACTTTGGGAGGCCGAGACGGGCGGATCACGAGGTCAGGAGATCGAAACCATCCTGGCTAAAACGGTGAAGCCCCGTCTCTACTAAAAAATACAAAAAAACTAGCCGGGTGAGGTGGCGGGCGCCTGTAGTCCCAGCTACTTGGGAGGCTGAAGCAGGAGAATGGCGTAAACCTGGGAGGCGGAGCTTGCAGTGAGCTGAGATCCGGCCACTGCACTCCAGCCTGGGCGACAGAGCCAGACTCCGTCTCAAAAAAAAAAAAAAAAAAAAAAAATTGATGGTAGCAGAAATAATTTTTTTGTTTTATTCTTTATCCTTTTCTATATTTTTGCAGCCCAATAAATGTTTTTTAAAATCACCTCTGAACTTTTACTAGTAGTGCTTCTTTTTCTACAACTTTATACCATCAGGAAATTTCTGATGGTGCACAAAAACCTGCAGTTTAAATAAGTGACAAATCATTTTTACTCATTAGATAATTGCATATTAAGTGACTTCGTGTTTTAATATCTATTATGTTAGAGGATAACGGAGTTAATCAGTAGAGTTTACTTTGGACTGAAAAAATAATTGTACAGTTTAGTCTGAATGGCTTCAACACTTTGAGCAGGCCCCTCCCAGATGACAGCCTGCAGGACAGATGCCCTGCCAAAGGCCCCTGGCCTCTGCTACCTTTGTCTTGGGTCATATCTCTGGGCTCCATCCTTTATCTCACTTTCTTGGCCATGTCTGACTTCTACATAGGTTCTTCAACTCAAATCAGGTTCCTAATATCCCCAGCACTCTTGTCTTGATGTCTTAACACTTCCCTGCTTCTAGTTGGGCACGGTGGCTCACGCCTGTAATCCCAGCACTTTGGGAGGCTGAGATGGGCAGATCACCTGAGGTCAGGAGTTCGAGACCAGCCTGACCAACATGGCGAAACCCAGTCTCTACTAAAAATACAAAATTAGCCAGGAGTGGTGGCGCATGCCTGTAATCAGCTACCCGGGAGACTGAGGCAGGAGAATTGCTTGAACCTAGGAGGCGAAGGTTGCAGTGAGCTGAGATCATGCCACTGCACTCCAGCCTGGGCAATAAGAGTGAAACTCGGTCTGAAAACAAAAAACAAACAAACAAAAAGAACAGTTCCCAGAGATGTCCTGAGGCTCTGTGTTTGCTTAGATTCTTGTCCCAGGTCTCCAGAGTTCCTGCCTGGCATGGCTCCCCCAATAAGCTAGTAAGGCACCTGCTCCTTCATTGGTCCTCCTGCCTTACCCTAGCTCTGCTGGCTCTCCGAGAACAGTCTTCTAGGCCAGTTGAGAATGTGGCTGGGCCAGCTCCCCATCCTGAGGATCTGGCACCCTCCGGTGGCCATGGGTGGGTGCGCCTAGCCTAGCGGTGAGTTTCAGAGCTAGGGCCTGCTAAAATGTCCCCAGGCATATTAGCACCCTCCAGCGACAGCTTAATGGAGCTACTTCAGAGAGCTGCTATCAGATCCTGACATGCCTTACTTCTGCAGGGTCCCTCGTAATTCAATTCACCTCCTGCAACTTGCTGATGTATCAAGATAGACTAAGATCTTCATTCTCAAAGGAGAAGCCTTTTGAGGTTTTGCATTTGGCAGGAAAGTCGTAAGTACTAACTTGAATACCAGATACTGAGCCAAATGCTTTATAAACATTATCATAAATAATCTTCACCGCAACCCTGGAAGGTAGGCACCTATTTTTAATCTCCATCCTCTAGAAAAGGAAATCAAGGCTCATGGTGTTGAGGGGCGGTTATATAGAAGTCAAGGTTAAGCTGACAGGTCAACAGTTCCCTGTTAGTTGATGGCTAAGCTTGGATTTAAAACCACCTCAACCTGACTCAGGTTCTATGCTTTACTAAGCCATACAGTCTCTTTAGGACACTGGGATGCTCTCAAAGATCGTCATATATATAGAAGTTAGTCTGTACGAAGAAGAAAGATTTTTTTTTCCCCGAAGATGGAGTCTTGCCCTGTCGCCAGGCTGGAGTGCAGTGGCACAATCTCAGCTGTCTGCAAGCTCTGCCTCCTGGGTTCAAGCAATTCCCCTGCCTCAGCCTCCTGAGTAGCTGGGACTACAGGAGTGCGCCACCACGCCTGGTGAATATTTTGTATTTTAGTAGAGACGGGGTTTCACCATGGTTTCACCATGGTCTCGATTTCCTGACCTCGTGATCTGCCCACCTCAGCCTCCCAAAGTGTTGGGATTACAGGTGTGAGCCATCACACTCGGCCGAATTTTTGTATTTTTAGTAGAGATGGGGTTTTACCATGTTAACCAGGCTGGTCTCCAACTCCTGACCTCGTGATCTGCCTGCTGTGGTGTCCCAAAGCACTGGGATTACAGGCGTGAGCCACTGCCCCCAGCCAAGAAAGAAATTTTCAAAACTGGGCATGGTGGCGCACACCTGTAGTCCCGAGGTGCCCGAAAGGCTGAGGCAGGAGGATCCCTTGAGCCCAGGAGCTGGAGGCTGCAGTGAGCTATGCTGAGTGCCACTGCACTCCAGCCTGGGTGATAGAGTGAGACCCTGTCTCTAAAGACAAAGCAAAACAACAACAAACTAAACTTATAAAAAATATGTAGAGAGAAACAGAGACAAGAGATAGAACTAGAGTCCTGTTTAGAAGCAGAGACAAGAGATAGAACTAGAGTCCTAACAGGGCTTGAGCTCTTGGTTGTAGTTACTCCTGAGGCCCAGGAATACAATTGTCCTTTTCCAGACTTGGTTGTTACATCAGATACTCCAGCCCTTCCAATAAATTCCCCTTTGTAGACCAGTTTGATGTGGCTTTCTGCCACTTGTAATGTAAGAGCCCTACTAAAACAGGAAAGAAGTAGGGGACTTTGGAATATAGTCTACGTACTAACACCCACAGCAGCATTAGACAGGATACTGATGATCCACAGTCTGATCCACACTGTGTTATTTTGGTTGCAAGAAACAGACAGTCAATTTACTAGAGACAAGTTACTCATTACTCAGAGACAATTCAAAAGGATGGTTCATAGGAAAAACAAATGTGTACCACACCCTGAGTCAACTGAACCTCGTAGCGTTGGAAAGAATTGGAACTGCAGCAGTAGCACTAGGGAACAACCACTGCCTCCTTTCTCTTGGGCTTTTTTTTTTTTTTTTTTTTTTTTTTGAGACGGAGTCTCCCTCTGTCACCCAGGCTGGAGTGCTGTGGCCGGATCTCAGCTCACTGCAAGCTCCGCCTCCCGGGTTCACGCCATTCTCCTGTCTCAGCCTCCCGGGTAGCTGGGACTACAGGCGCCGCCACGTCGCCCGGCTAGTTTTTTGTAGTTTTTAGTAGAGACGGGGTTTCACCGTGTTAGCCAGGATGGTCTCGATCTCCTGACCTCGTGATCCGCCCGTCTCGGCCTCCCAAAGTGCTGGGATTACAGGCTTGAGCCACCGCGCCCGGCCGGGCCTTTTTTTTTTAGATGGAATTTTATTTTGCTCTTGTTGCCCAGGCTGGAGTGCAATGGCACAATCTCAGCTCACTGCAACCACCGCCTCCCGGGTTCAAGCAATTATCCTGCTTCAGCCTCCCAAGTAGCTGAGGTTGCAGGCATGTGCCACCATGCCCAGCCATTTTTTTTTTTTTTTAATTTAGTAGAGACAGAATTTTACCATGTTGGTCAGGCTGGTCTCGAACTCCTGAGCTCAGGTGATCCACCTACCTTGGCCTCCCAAAGTGCTGGGATTACAGGCGTGAGCCACCACACCTGGCCCTCTCAGGGCTTTTTGATCTCTCATTCAATCACCACCACCCTCTCTGGACCAGCCTTTTCAGCTTACTCCTCTTGCCCCTGGCTGAAAAAAAAAAAAAAAAAAAAAAGTCACTCTAGCTCCTGAAGCTCTGTGGCTTTCCAGTTTCAGCTCATACCAAAATCAAAGCTTTCCTTTGTGACACTTTATTGTGAGTTCCCAAGAGGGAAGATTTAACTTCTGCTTAACTTTTTAAACCAAAGCCCAAGAGGCATAGGTCACTGGATACAGCTTAAGGCCACATCCTTGGACCAGGTGACCAATTAGCTGCAGTCATGGTCATGTGGCCCACTGCACACTCAGTAAGTTGAGTGGGTAGGGATTTTACTCCAAATGGACATGGGGAGGGCCAGTAATAATTGGCATCTCTAACCAAGCCTACTTAATTGTAATTTGAACTCTTGCCAATAAGAAAAATTAAACACGTTGTAAACATGGGCAACCTATTCCCCAAAGACCCTCTCTAATTATCTAGTTGGCAAGAGGACTCACCTTCTGGTGCTTGTAGGCATGTGTGCATCCTCTAACTCAAAGTGCACCTTCTTCAAGTCCCCAGTCTCGCCTGCACCTGCCTTAAACACTGTGCAGTGAGCTAGACTATTCCACTCACTTGGGAGTCTATTAATTTTTTTCTCCCCTTAACCACACTAAAGACTTTGCTTAGTAAAGCATTTTGAAGATTTAGAAAGTGACTGCTCAGTCTGCTTAGGATTTATATCCCAAACAGATGTGCCAAGAAGTCATAGGAATCAAACTGCTATTCTGTGAGTAGAATAATATATTAACTTGCCTTTTAGTAGTTTCGATTACACAGCTGTACAAATTGCAATGGAGTCTTCATAGCTAAAGTTGCTTTTATCAAAAGCACATTGCTTCTTCAGGGTGGAGGCTATAGCATAGCAGGCACCTGGGGGGACATGCATGCATCCTTATAAAATACTGCTCATTACTTGGAATAAAATCTTCTAGGTAATTGAGATATGGTAGTACTGAATTCACCTTGAGGAATCCTCTGCACTTCATCACCACTGAACTGTATATTATTTCACAGCGAAAATAAGGAGTTCCTCAATAATGGCACCAATATCTGACACTTTGGTTTAGTATTCTCGACTGTCAAATGGGGATATTGATACCCATCTTATAGGTTTGTTGTAAGGAGCCAATGAGACAATGTTTATAAAGAGTTTAGCGGCCAGGCCTAGTGGCTCACACCTGTAATCCCAGCACTTTGGGAGGCTGAGGCAGGCAGATATGAGGTCAGGAGATTGAGACCATCCTGGCCAACATGGTGAAACCCCATCTCTACTAAAAATACAAAACTTAGCTGGGTGTGGTGGCATGCACCTGTAGTCCCAGCTACTCAGGAAGCTGAGGCAGGAGAATCTCTTGAACCCAGAGGTGGAGGTTGCAGTGAGCCGAGATTGTGCCACTGCACTCTAGCCTGGCGATAGAGCAAGACTCTGTATATAAAAAAAAATTATGCTGGGTGCCGTGGCTCATGCCGGTAATCCCAGCACTTTGGGAGGGTGAGGTGGGCGGATCACGAGGTCAGGAGATTGAGACCATCCTGGCTAACATGGTGAAACCCCGTCTCCACTAAAAATACAAAAATTAGCCGGGTGTGGTGGTGGACGCCTGTAGTCCCAGCTACGAGGGGGCGCTGAGGCAGGAGAATGGTGTGAACCCGGGAGGCGGAGGTTGCAGTGAGCCGAGATCGTGCCACTGCATTCCAGCCTGGGCAACACAGAGAGACTCCATCTCAAAAAAAAAAAAAAAAAAAAAAATTATACTAAAGGAAGAATCCTCCACAACCTTTATCCAAGAATTGCTACTTGGCTAGAAATATTGTGTGAACATCTATTTTTGGCAACCTGGAAAGCTGGATTAAGGGCCCATTAGCTATGATACATTAAATCCTGATTTGAATTACAACTAACATACACTTTTAATTTTTTCTGGAGTTTCACGAAAGGGGCCAAAAATTTTTTAAAAAGTGAATTCAAATAAGAACAGGAAACAATAAGCATAAAAGCCAGAAAGGCCAGTACCAGTCCTAGAACAAGGAGACTAAGCTTGGAAGTGCACTGCAAGGTGTGGCAATTACACCTGAGTTATTGAGCCTGATTCTGCAAAGGGAGCTTCAGAGATCCCTGATCAATTGTATCCCAGAGCTTCCTACAGAAACAAATGCAAGTACTCTCTGGAGGAAAGCAACTCTCAATGCATGTCCTTGGGGTTTCCACAATTAAGTTAAATAAAATATGAGCTCACAATTAAAAAAAAAAATAACTGGAATGACTGGCTGGGCACAGTGGCTCACACCTGTAATCCTAGCTCTTTGGGAGGCCAAGGAGGGTGGATTATGAGGTCAGGAGTTCGAGACTAGCCTGGCCAACATAGTGAAACTCTGTCTCTACTGAAAATACAAAAAACATTAGCCGGGCATCATAGCGCATGCCTGTAATCACAGCTACTTGGGAGGCTGAGGCAGGAGAATTGCTTGAAACCGGGAGGTGGAGGTTGCCATGAGCCGAGGTCACGCTATTGCACTCCAGCCTGGGTGACTCCATCTCAAAAATAAATAAATAAATAGGAATAAAAAAATAAAAATCACCAGCACATGAGACACCATGAGTTAGGATGAATAGAAACAACAAACAATAAATTTATATCTGTAAGAACTGAAGAATTGGAATCAGAACTGTCATACACAGATTATTAAGTAAGCTTTTACGAACAACTTAAAGAAACAAAATATGCAATGAAATAGAGAAAGAAGCAAGGAACTATTAAAATGACCAGAAAAATTAGAAAAAGAACCAAATAGAACTTTTAGGCTCCATATATATAGATTTTGAAATTAGCAACTCAGTGAATGTGTTAAAAATAGAATAAAAATAGCTAAAGACAGAATTAGTGACCTGGAAGCTATTTCTGAGGAAATCACCCAAAATGCAGCACCGAGAGTTAAAAGGCATGGAAAGCAGAACAAAATTTAACATATGTCTAATTACAGTTCCAGAGGGAAAGAATAGATAGGAAAAATGCAATATTGAGAAGTATCAGTTCAAAAATTTTCCTGAGGCCAGGTGCAGTGGCTCACGCCTATAATCCCAGCTCTTTGGGAGGCTGAGAAAGTTGGACCACCTAAGGTCAGGAGCTTAAGATGAGCCTGACCAACATGGTGAAACTCCGTCTCTACTAAAAATACAAAAATTAGCTGGATGTGGTGGCGGACACCTGTAATCCCAGCTACTAAGGAGGCTAAGGCAAGAGAATTGATTGAAGCCAGGAGGCAGAGGTTGCAGTGAGCTGAGATCATGCCACTGCACTCCAGCCTGGGTGACAGAGTGAGACTCCATCTCCAAAGAAAAAATTTGCTGACCTGATTAAAGATGAATCCATGGATAGAGAAAGCACAGCACATATCAAGAATGACACAGAACTCCACACCTAGACATATTATGATAAAACATCACCAATGCCAAAAATTAAGACCCTAAAAGGGTTGGGCACGGTGGCTCACGCCTGTAATCCCAGCACTTTTGGAGGCCCAGGCAGGCGGATCACTTGAGGTCAGGAGTTTGAGACCAGCCTGCTCAACATGGTGAAACCCCCTCCCTACTAAAAATACAAAAATTAGCTGGGCGTGGTGGCACAAACCTGTAATTCCAGCTACTAAGGAGAATGAGGCAAGATAATTGCTTGAACCCAGGAGATGGAGGTTGTAGTGAGCTGAGATTACACCACTGCACTCTGACCTGAGAGACAGAGCAGGAACTTCTCTCTCTCTCTCTCTCTCTCTCTCTCTCACACACACACACACACACACACACACACACACACACACACACACACAGAGCAAGAGTGAAATACTCAAAATTCAGGATAGTGGATACCTCTTGGGAAGGGGGATAGAAGAGTGGGATAGGGAGAAGAACAAGGTACAAAGGCAAAAGTAATGTTCTAGTTCTTAGACTGGGTGGCAGGGAACAGGGACTCATTTTATTACATTTTACATTCACACATCACTTGTATTCTTTCATATGCATCAAATGTCACATAAAAAAATAAAATAAAATAAGGCTGGCATGGTGGCTCACACCTGTAATCCCAGCGCTTTGGAAGGCTAAGGCAGGCAGATCACCTGAGTTCGAGACCAGCCTGACCAACATGAAGAAACCCCATTTCTACTAAAAATACAAAATTAGCCGGGCGTGGCGGCATATGCCTGTAATCCGAGCTTCTCGGGAGGCTGAGGCAGGAGAGTTCTCCCAGAAGGTGGAGGTTGCGGTGAGCCAAGATCATGCCATTGCACTCCAGCCTGGGCAACAAGAGCAAAACTCCATCTCAAAAAAAAAAAAAAAAAAGATAAGATAAAAAAATAAACTACCAAATGACTAATTTTAACTGGATTCCTAAAACATACATTTGAAAACACTGGTTCATCCTTCTGATTGATGGCTGGGGGATATAATCAGACTAAAACTTAACTGCCAATTTTTTGTAGCAAATCTTGAAAAGGCTTGCTACATAATTTTTTTCTACAAAATTATTAAAAGCTTTATTTACTATTGGAATCATTCAACAAAAAGCAACAGCAAATAAGCCTGAAAAAGGAGCTAACCAATTACTACCTAGGGTTGTCAAGAGCACTGATAAACTCTGGTTACATTTCCTTTTTTTTGATTAGTTGAAGACAATGATGCAAATCATTGCTGGGCTGGGATTTTAAATCACTGCTCTTGTATGTTCTCCCCAAATGGAACAGGCTATTCATACAGCTTTAATAACAGGTATGCTATTCATATCATTTGAATGGGTATCTTCAAGTTTGTATTCCAGATACATTCTACATAGAAAAAAATATATTTATAGGACAACTGCATTAGGAATAATTTGTTTCATTTTGCATTTGGTGTCATGTAATTAAAGTTGGTAATAAATGAAAAAAAATCGGTGTCATTTTTGGTTACTGTCCTGCCAAAATATTACAAAAAATCAAATTAAAAACATATAACAAAATTGTTTTCTTTTGGCGGTAGGATTATAAATAATTTCACTTTTTGGCCAGGCACGGTGGCTCACACCTGTAATCCTAGCACTCTGGGAGGCCGAGGCAGGCAGATCACCTGAGGTCAGGAGTTCAAGACCAGCCTGGCCAACATGGTGAAACCCCCATCTCTACTAAAAATATAAAAATTAGCCAGGCATGGTGGTGGGTGCCTGTAATCCCAGCTACTCGGGTTGCTGAGGCAGGAGAATTGCTGGAACCCAGGAGATGGAGGTTACAGTGAGCTGACATGGTGCCACTGCACTCCAGCCTGGGTGACAGAGACACCCCATCAAAAAAAAAATTTTTTTTCACTTTTCTCATATCAATATTTTATGAACCAATTAGTTCAGTTTTAACGTAAATAAATACAACTGGTTTTCTATCACAGTAAGAGATTTATTCGATAAATTCTACATGAATATATTTGTATTGTACTGAATTTACATACTAATCAAGTTTGAATTGCTTTTTAAAATCAATTTTATGCAAATATATTTACTACTATTTAAATATTTTTCTGAATAGAAAGTGCCCAAACCAAAATCACTAATTAACAATTAGGAAGCAAAATCAAAATTGTTAGATATTTGCACATTTCATCTTAGAGAAAGAACTTTTTGAAATGATATTGTCTTATTTTTCAATCCTTTTAATAAATTAAAAATTACTAGACCAATTTAAAATTATTTTTTCTATTACCTATATTTCCCTCATACTTTGTTTATCATTAAAACATATTTGGCTGGGTGCAGTGGGTCGCGCCTATAATCCCAACACTTTGGGAAGCTGAGGTGGGTGGATAACATGAAGTCAGGAGTTCAAGACCACCCTGGCCAACACAGTGAAATCCTGTCTCTACTAAAAATACAAAAATTAGCTGGGCGTGATGACACACATCTGTAATCTCAGCTACTCGAGAGGCTGAGGCAGGAGAATCACTTGAACCCAGGAGGCAGAGATTTCAGTGAGCCGTGATCATGCCACTGCACTCTAGGCTGGCAACAGAGCAAGACTCTGTCTCAAAAAAAAAAAAAGAGTCCTAATATGCGTATTTATGTGAACTACCTGGTAATATAGATAATAATTCATTCCATTGCATTAGGCCCAGTGATTCTCAACTAATATTTTTGATATCTTACGGATGTTGTGGTATTAAGAATTTCTTTGTTCACATGAACACAAAGAGGGGAACAGCAGACACTGGGGCCTATTTGAGGGTGGAGGGTGGGAGAGTATTAAAAAAATAACTATTGGGCCGGGCGTGGTGGCTCACGCCTGTAATCCCAGCACTTTGGGAGGTCAAGGTGGGCAGATCATGAAGTCAAGAGTTTGAGACCAGCCTGGCCAACATGGTGAAACTCCGACTCTACTAAGAATACAAAAAGTAGCCAGGTGTGGTGGTGGGTGCCTGTAATCCCAGCACTTTGGGAGGCTGAGGCAGAAGAATTGCTTCAACCTGGGAGGCGGAGGTTACCGTGAGCCAAGATCACGTCACTGCACTTCAGCCTGGGCAACAGAACAAGACTCCGTCTCGAAACAAACAAAGGAACAAACAAAAAAAACAGACAAAAACTATTGGGTGCTAGGCCTAGTACCTGGGGGATGAAATAATCTGTACAACAAACCCCTGTGACATGAGTTTCCCTATATAACAAACCTGCACATGTGCCCCTGAACCTAAAAGTTTAGAAAAAAAAATTTTTTTTTTTTTTTTGAGACGGAGTCTCGCTCTGTCACCCAGGCTGGAGTGCAGTGGCCAGATCTCAGCTCACTGCAAGCTCCGCCTCCCGGGTTCATGCCATTCTCCTGCCTCAGCCTCCCGAGTAGCTGGGACTACAGGCGCCGCCACCTCGCCCGGCTAGTTTTTTGTATTTTTAGTAGAGACGGGGTTTCACCGTGTTAGCCAGGATGGTCTCGATCTCCTGACCTCGTGATCCGCCCGTCTCGGCCTCCCAAAGTGCTGGGATTACAGGCTTGAGCCACCGCGCCCGGCCAAGTTTAGAAAAATTTTAAAAAGCACTTATATGAAAAAAAGCATCCCTTCGTTAAAGAAGGGTACCTAAACAAGCTTAATATTACTTTTGCAAACAAGATTTCAAGACTCAATGAGCACATCAAGGAAGTAGCATCCGTTAGAGAAGCCTACCCCCTCCTATTGGGGGTTTCACAGCTTACACAGTGCAACTAGGTTTAGGTGATAAATTTAAAAAGCAAAAGGATGTCAACGTAGTAGCTCTCTGCAATATAAGTAATATCTCTATCTTTGAAGCCTAATACTGAAACCAGATGCTCAGTTTTATGACTTCCTTCTCTCAAATGACAAGATAAGAAGAAAAACATACATAAGTCAGTTAGTGTCATCAGGAAGTGATTATTAGTTTTGCTGAAAACATAATGCCTTTGGGGCTTTGAATGAAAGTACTAATTTAAACTATTCCCAAAATGAATGAACATTCAAAAGAAGTAGTGCATAAACTTTGCTTGCCTAGGGCTAACGTAAGTATTTGTGACTCTATCACGTGTGTTCTTTGGAATTGTTCTCTTTCATCTGAAAAAGTCTTTCACCTGGATACACTTTCGGAATCAAATTTAGATACAATGACAGCTTGGATTTTCTCCTGTCTATAATAAATCAATTAATGCAACTTTTTTCCATTAAGAACAGTCCACTAATAGCTGAGTGAGCAAGCTTTAAATTAATCTGATATTCGAGAGCCTGTTAAGTTTTAAATCTATGGATTAAAGTCTCACCATATCTAAATCTATGTTTTGTAAGAGTTCCTCAAAGTGTATACATTTTATAATTAACATTTTAGCAACATCAGGATTGAAATTAGTGTCTTACAAGAGTCTGAAACTCCTCAGAACAAGGACTATATCTTTCATATCTTTTTGCTCCCCAGAATGTCTGCTGGGGTGAATTGGAGAGTTGTTTAGTAGTGAGGGGAGTTGGATTAATAACAGTAATGGGAGAGGTAGGCCAGAAGAGAAGAGAGGAAACAGCATGGAAAGTATGTGATTTCAGACTTGGTAAATGGGCAGAGCTCAGGGCTTAACATGGAAAAGACATGTGGGCAAGGATGAAATATAATTTTGTTCATCTCGAAATACAGTTATACGTAAAATACAGACGTTGGCAAATTTCCCGAGTCCCACACTTTTGGGGCTATGTGGATTTCAGTGAGTCAGGATGGCAGTGAGCACAGATGGAGGAAGAGACATTGTTGTTAGGTAAAGATCCATCATTCAGCTGCTTGTGTCCATATCTTATTAGTGAAGTGTATGTGTGTGTATCTCAACCACAAATTCAGGTGCTCTGGGAATGTACATTTATTTTCCTATGATACTAAGTTTCTATCACAAACTTCCATTCTATCAAGTGTATCAATCAGGATGTAGAAAGAAAACAGAAAGGTGGAGTGCGGTGGTTCACGCCTGTAATCCCAGCAGTTTGGGAGGCCGAGGCGAGCAGATCGCCTGAGGTCAGGAGTTTGAGACCAGCCTGGCCAACATGGTGAAACCCTGTCTCTACTGAAAATACAAAAACTAGCCGGGCGAGGTGGCAGGCGCCTGTAGTCCCAGCTACTCAGGAAGCTGAAGCAGGAGAATCGCTTGAACCCGGGAGGTGGAGGTTGCAGTGAGCTGAGACTCCAGCCTGGGCAACAGAGTGAGACTCTGTCTCAAACAAACAAACAAAAAAACCCAGAAAACAGAAACTGCTGCAAATGTTTCACGCAGGAAGGGATTTAATATGAGGAATAAGATGTTTATCACTCTTTGGAAAGGGCTGGGAGAGCAAAGGTCAGGGAAAACCACCACTAATCTGAGGAAATAAGGAAGTTGCAGAAATCTTAAAAAGCTGTCTCAGTTGCCTGCATAGTCAAAGCAGAGGGAATTCAGGAAGACACCCAGAAGCCACTGTAAAATGTTCATAGAGGCCCATGTGCCTTTGATGTTGGAGGAACAATGATGGCTTCTGCTTCTCTTTCACCTTTCAAATCTTACTGGAATGCCTCCCATTGACTGAATCTAAACAAGTTTTTTTTTTTTTTTTTTTTTTTTTTTGAGACGGAGTCTTGCTCTGTCGCCTGGGCTGGAGTGCAGTGGCCGGATCTCAGCTCACTGCAAGCTCCGCCTCCCGGGTTTATGCCATTCTCCTGCCTCAGCCTCCGGAGTAGCTGGGACTACAGGCGCCCGCCACCTCGCCCGGCTATTTTTTTGTATTTTTAGTAGAGATGAGGTTTCACCGTGTTAGCCAGGATGGTCTCGATCTCCTGACCTCGTGATCCGCCCATCTCGGCCTCCCAAAGTGCTGGGATTACAGGCTTGAGCCACCGCGCCCGGCTCTAAACAAGTTTTTTAACAGGAGAGCTTGGGGAAAGTAGTCGTTAGGTTGCCGGCTCCCGCAGTACTGGGAGGTGCTTACAAGAATAGGGATGGTTTTGAGTACCAACAGACGATATCTGGCACGTGGTGGAAATTTAATCTCAGTTAATTCAATGATCCTTTACTCTTTCCCTGGGTAACAGATGAGTTCTGGGGGATGTATGTAGTGTCAGGCACTGAGGCACTGGGTGGAAGGAAGGGTGTATTCAGTTTTTATGGGACCTGAAGTTTATGCAGCTGGGGAGGAGGGGCTTTATTAAAAACAATTTTTTAAAAAAATACAAAATTAGATGCAAATATGAATTTTTATTTAGAATGAGAAAAAAAACCATAACAAAATATCAACACATGGTATTTTTATTAAGGTGTTTTCAGCTTCATAATTCATAATTGGTAATGTCATGTAAATGTTCAGAATTGTCAGGCCGGGTGCAGTGGCTCACGCCTGTAATCCCAGCATTTTGGGAGGCCAAGGCGGGCAAATCACAAGATCAGGAGTTTGAGACCAGGCTGGCTAACATAGTGGAACCACATCTCTACTAAAAATATAAAAATTAGCCGGGCGTGGTGGCACATGCCTATAATCCCAGCTACTCGGCAGACTGAGGCAGGAGAATCACTGGAACCCAGGAGGTGGAGGTTGTGGTGAGCCAAGATCCTGCCACTGCACTCCAGCCTGGGCAACAGAGCGAGACTCTGTCTCAAAAAAAAAAAAAAAAAGTTTAGAATTGTCAAGTCTGGGAAAACTTCTACCAAGTGGTTTTCATAAAGCAGCTATAAGATTTCATATGGAATTTTTGAAATATTAATCTCAATTTTTGAATTGATTAGCTGATTAACCAGTTTACTGTCGATGTCCTCATTGCAGTCGTACAAGTTTTAAGCTATTTTTCTCAATGTTGGCATTTTGTGTCATATCAAAGAAATTTAAATTTTTTGGCTGGTCTGAGTGCAGTGGTGTTTACAACTAATTGATTACAGTCAGTTACAGATGTCTTTGTTTCTTCTCCACTCCCACTGCTTCAACTGATTAGCATTAAAAAAAATTTTTTTAAATATCATGTTCTGATATTTTGTTGTGGTTTTTTTCTCATTCTAAATAAAAATTCATATTTGCATTGTTCATATGCTCTATTTCTCTTTATTAATTGGATGATCAAAACAATCCAAAAGTCTATTACCTTTCTTTGAAATTTAGCTTGGCCGGGCGCGGTGGCTCAAGCCTGTAATCCCAGCACTTTGGGAGGCCGAGACGGGTGGATCACGAGGTCAGGAGATCGAGACCATCCTGGCTAACACTGTGAAACCCCGTCTCTACTAAAAAATACAAAAAACTAGCCGGGCGAGGTGGCGGGCACCTGTAGTCCCAGCTACTTGGGAGGCTGAGGCAGGAGAATGGCGTAAACCCGGGAGGCAGAGCTTGCAGTGAGCTGAGAGATCCGGCCACTGCACTCCAGCCCGGGCGACAGAGCGAGACTCCGTCTCAAAAAAAAAAAAAAAAAAAAAAAAAAAAAAAAAAAAAAAAAGAAATTTAGCTTGGACTGTTAATGAATCACTGCTTTCATTATGATTTGAGATTTATTTTTGTTATAATTTGTTTCTTGGTATGGAATAACATCCATTGATTTAATTGCTGATCTTTATTGCTCTGCTTCGTATTTTATTAATTTTTTCGTAACTATAAATTTTTATCTGAATTTTCTTTCATTTCTTTAAAAAACACATTTAAATTAAAAAAAAAAAAAAAATTAGCCAGGCATGGGTGCACACCTGTAGTCCCAGCTACTCAGGAGGTTGAGCTGGGAGAATTGCTTGAGCCCAGGAGTTTGAACCTGCAGTAAGCTATGGTTGTGCCACTGCACCCCAGCCTGGATGACGGCGAGACCCTATCTCAAAAAAAAAAAAAGAAAGAAAGAAACATTTAATTTTAATGATTACAAAACAGGCATTTCCCAGGCTGAAGTGAGTTGCTATCTCAGCTCACTGCAACATCCGCCTCCTGGGCTCAAGCAATTCTCCTGCCTCAGCCTCTGAGCAGCTGGGATTACAGGCATACGCCACCACACTTTGCTAATTTTTGGGTTTTAAGTACAGACAGGGTTTCACCCTGTTACCCAGGTTAGTCTCAAACTCCTGAGCTCAAGTGATCTGCCGGCCTCGGCCTTCCAAAGTGCTGGGACTACAGGCATGAGCCACCGTGCCTGGCAGGAAGTATATCATTTTAATTACATTTTAACTACAATAAAGACATTTCAAAATGTTTCAGTGGCTGGGCGTGCCTGTAATCCTAACATTATGGGAGGTTGAGGCAGGCAGATCACCTGATGTCAGGAGTTTGAGACCAACCTAGGCAACAGGGTGAAACCCTGCCTCTACTGAAAATACAAAAATTAGCCAGGACTGGTGGCACATGCCTGTAGTCCCAGCTACTAGGGAGGCTGAGGCAATAGGATCTTTTGAACAAGGTCTCGACAGAGCGAGACCTTGTCTCAAAAAAAAAAAAAAAGAAAAAGAAAAAAGAAAAAAAGATATGCTTCCTTTTTTTTTTCTTTTTAAGATAGAGTATTGCTCTGTCACCCAGGCTGAAGTACAGTGGCTCAACCTTGGCTCACTGCAAACTTCGCCTCCTGGGTTCAAGTGATTCTCTTGCCTCAGCCTCCCAAGTAGCTGGAATTACAGGCATGCACCACCACACCCAGCTAATTTTGTATTTTTAGTAGAGACGGAGTTTCGCCATGTTGGCCAAGCTGGTTGCAAACTGAGTGAAACTTCATCTCAAAAAAAAAAAGTAAATTATTAAAATTTAAGATGTGTTATCTTGCCATACTAGTATCCACTTGCTCCTTTCCTAACTTGCCCCTCTGCCTTTCTGCACATTATCACATGGGAATGGTGGAGGATCCCGAGTCTCACAGCTCCCTTTTCTCCTGCATCTATATTAAGTTTCCTTTCCTGCCCTACCCCAACCATCGCCACCCCACTTGAACCTGCTGCTTGTTCAGTATCTATGAGTCTCCTACTATAGCCCCTTAAAGGGAATTACACCCTTGGGAAGGGTTTCCAAGGTACAAATCCAGAGAGCCTTGTAAATTAATCCACCAGGCATATTATAAAGGGACAACTGTTGCAATCATCCTACTCTCTTTCTCCCTTTCTTTTCACCCATGTCTCTCTCTAATTCACTCCATCTTCAGCTGGGTCTGCAGCTTCCACACCTAGGCTGAGAGGTCACAGAAGCAGAGTGTCCCATGTTCTCACGCCTCTTTGTGGTGATGGCAGCAGCTGGGAAGGCTAGTGAGGCATGGCAGGGAAATTAGGAGAGAAATGGAAACTCTAGACTGAGAGACAGAGCAGGTGGTTTTTTTGTTTTTGGCTTTGCTCTTCACTGAGAGGCTCTTCCCCAGAGCAGATTCTGCATTTTGAGGTTCTGGGTGCCCTCTTATTTCCTGCAGGACAATGACAATTTGTCATGGTACCATACCTCAGCCTTACCTTCTCCACAGTTCCTCTGTGTCTCTCAAGATCCACCTTCCCATTCTCTCTCTCTCTTTTTTATTTTTTTGTTTTGTTTTGTTTTCAGACGGACTCTCCCTCTGTCGCCCAGGCTGAAGTGCAGTGGCGCAAACTTGGCTTACTGCAACCTCGGCCTCCCGGGCCCAAGTGATCCTCCTGCCTCAGCCTCCCCAGTAGCTGGGGTTACACCATGCCCAGCTAATTTTTGTACAAAAATTCTATTCTTACATGAAGACTCCCATCCCTATGGCTCAGCCTTCAAGATCCAACTGAAGGCTGGGCGCGGTGGCTCAAGCCTGTAATCCCAGCACTTTGGGAGGCCGAGGTGGGCGGATCATGAGGTCAGGAGATTGAGACCACCCTGGCTAACATGGTAAAACCCCATCTCTACTAAAAATACAAAAAAATTAGCCAGACGTGGTGGCAGGCGCCTGTAGTCTGAGGTAGGAGAATGGGGTGAACCTGGGAGGCAGAGCTTACAGTGAGCCGAGATGGCACCACTGCATGCCAGCCTGGGCGACAGAGCAAGACTCCGTCTCAAAAAAAAAAAAAAAAAAAAAAAAAAAGATCCAACTGAAGGAACACATCATCTTCAAACCTTCCAAGATTCTTTTTAAAAAACTTTTTTTGAGATGAGGTTTCACTATGTTGCCCAGGTTGTTCTTGAACTTGTGAGTTCAAGCGATCCCCTCACCTCAGTCTCTCAAAGTGCTGGGATTACAGGCATGAGCCACTGCACCCAGCCACCTTCTAAGGTTCTAAGGTCTCCCCACCTCACCTCACCTTCACTATTATTTCAGCTGGACTATTCCCCACCCCTGAATTTCTTGGAACGTTTCATTTACCCTTCTGTTACAGCACTGATCACCTTGAGCCTTGTGGCATACTTTAAGCAGATGCCTCATTGCCCTTGACAGAGGTGGGTGACCACCAGCTGGGCTGGTTTATACCTATACTCCCCCTCCTCCCTGGCACCTAACACAGTGTCCTTTCCATTGCAGATGTGTGATAATGTTCTCTGAGTCAGCCTCCTGGCCCTTACTCCACCACAGTTGCCTTCCCCTAGAGCCGGGGGTTCTGTGTGTGCTCATTTCAACTCCCTTGCCTACTTGGGAACCTCCCTCTGTCCCTCTCCTCTCCTTTCCTGTTCTTTTCCACCACAGTTCTCATCTTCCACCCCTGCTGCCCTGCCTGGTCTCCTAGTTAAACCCTGGCAATACTCCTTTAAAGATACACCCTTTTGGCCAGGTATGGTGGCTCACTGGGAGGCTGAGGCGGGCGGATCACTTGAGGTCAGGAGTTCGAAACCAGCCTGGCCAACATGGTGAAACCCTGTCTCTACTAAAAATACAAAAAAATAGCCAGGCATGATGGTGGGCGCCTGTAATCCCAGCTACTGAGGCAGGAGAATTGCTTGAACCTGGGAGGTGGAGGTTGCGGTGAGCCAAGATTGTGCCACTGCACTCCAGCCTGGGCAACAAAGTGAGACTCCGTCTCAAAAAAAAAAAAAAAACAACAACAACCAGATATGCCCTTTTGCATGGTGGCTCATGCCTGTAATCCCAGCATTTTAGGAGAACGAGGCGGGTGGACCACTTGAGGTCAGGAGTTTGAGACCAGCATGGGCAACAAGGTGAAATCCTGTTCCTACTAAAACTACAAAAAAATTAGCCCAACGTGCTCCCTTGAACCCAGGAGGTAGAGACTACAGTGAGCTGAGATCATGCCACTGCACTCCAGCCTGGGTGACACAATGAGACTGTCTCAAAAATAAAAATAAAATAAAAATAAAATAATGATATTCCCCTTTGGCAGTTGCTGAACTCTCCTTCTACCTCCTGCTCTTCCTGATATTTGCACCCTTAGCTCTGCTGCTATCGCCTGCCCTAGAAGTTTGCACTAACCAGATTTCACCTGTTCAAAATGATAGGCAGGAAGACCTCAAACCTCAACTTGCTCCCAGGCTCACCCAGCCCTAGGAAGGACTCTTCTTGGAACTGAGCCCAACATTAATAATACGGTAAAATGGGGAGGCAAGAATAGCACCTGCCTTATAATCATGGTACATTAGACTTTTAATGTAAGTCGTTTTTCTTGTGGGAGGCAAGATCTAACTTGTTCTACATATGAATCCATGTAATGATAAGCTGTGATATACTGTAACTTACATTTACCCTTTTGCTGATCTCAAAATACTAAACTTCAAAGAAGAAAATATGCCTCTGAGGACTGAATAGTCTGAATTTTTCTAATCAATGAAACACACACACACAGAGCTTTTTAGAGGAATTTTTCTAAACATGACTGCTGTAATTAGAGAAGAGGTGTACCTGTCATGTTCTACCAATGAGATTCTTGGGCTTAAAGAGGTCTGCTGTCTGGTTCAAGGTCCTAAAGAAAGTAACTGAATCTGCTCCACTGAATAAGGACAATGAAGGGTTCAAACAAGGTCCTACAAAATGATCTCCTAGCCAAATTCTCAGTTTCTTTTTTTTTTTTTTTTTTGAGACGGAGTCTCGCTGTCACCCAGGCTGAAGTACAGTGGCCGGATCTCAGCTCACTGCAAGCTCCGCCTCCCGGGTTCACGCCATTCTCCTGCCTCAGCCTCCCGAGTAGCTGGGACTACAGGCGCCGCCACCTCGCCCGGCTAGTTTTTGTATTTTTTAGTAGAGACGGAGTTTCACCGTGTTAGCCAGGATGGTCTCGATCTCCTGACCTCGTGATCCGCCCGTCTCGGCCTCCCAAAGTGCTGGGATTACAGGCTTGAGCCACCGCGCCTGGCCGAAATTCTCAGTTTCTTATACATGATGCCTAAATTCCTCTTCTTAGGAAGAACATTGACAATGTGATGTAGGCTAAGTTATTACAATGGAAATCAACATAACTATAGCAGATCCTACTAGTTGCCTACCCCAAGTACGTTCTCTCCTTCTTCCTTGCTACTTCCCTGCTTCCTTCATTACCGAGGGCATCAATGCACCCAGCTAAAAGACCAGATACCCTTTAAAACTATATGGCCTCAGTTGGGCATGGTGGCTCATGCCTGTAATCCCAGCACTTTGGGAGGCCGAGGCAGGCAGATCACGAGGTGAGGAGTTCGAGACCAGCCTGACCAACATGGTGAAACCCCGTCTCTACTAAAAATACAAAAATTAGCTGGGCATGGTGGCAGGAGCTTGTAATCCCAGCTACTCAGGAGGCTGAGGCAGGAGAATGGTGTGAACCCGGGAGGCAGAGGTTGCAATGAGCCGAGGTTGCACCACTGCACTCTAGCCTGGGGACAGAGTGAGACTCCGTCTCAAAACAAACAAACAAAAACTATGTGGCCTCATGACTAAATTCTGAACAATTAGATAAAAGCAGAAATGTTATGAAGGACCTGGGGACAGACTCCATAGAGATAAACTTAATCAGCTGGGAGACGTGATCCTTTTGCCCTTCCCCTTTTTCTGCCGGGAATGCGGATGTGATGGCTGGATTTCCAATAGCCACCTTGAACCATCACTAGCTATACACTAGAATGGTTGATTTGTAAGACAGAAGGAACCCGGGTATAATAACTGTGAGGCTATCAAACCAGCCCTGAACACCTCCTCCATGTGAAAGATCAATGAACTACCTTAGTTAAGCCATTTTTAAAAAAAAACTTTAGATTCAGGGGACACTTGTGCAGGTTCATTACACGGATATATTATGTAATCATGGGGCTTGGGCTTCTAGTATACCCATCACCCAAATAGTGGCATCCAATAGGTGATTTTTCAACCCTCACTCCCATTCCCACCCTCCCCCCATTTGGAGTCTCCAGTGTCTACTGTTTCCATCTTTACGGCAATTTGTACCCACTTTTAGCTCTCACTCACAAGTGAGAACATGCAGTATTTCATTTTCTGTTTCTCATTATTTCACTTAGGATAGTGGCCTCCAGCTCCGTCCATGTTGCTGGAAAGGACATGATTTCATTCTTTTTAAAATCCATTGTTATTTTAAATTTTCAATTATATGCAGCTGAATCTAATCACGACTGACAAACAGGCCGAGTAACACATTTTTATTGAGTTTTAAATGGACAAATTAGGAAGTACTTAAATATCTTTCTCCCTCTCAAATACATTATTAAATGACTATAAGCCTGTCTATTTTAATTTTTAAATAATATCCATTCCCGGCAGGGTATGGTGGCTCACACCTGTAATGTCAGCACTTTGGGAGGCCAAGGCGGGCAGATCACATGAAACCAGGAGTTTGAGACCAGCCTGGGCAACATGATGAAAACCTGTCTCTACTAAAAATACAAAAATTAGCCAGGCGTGGTGGCATGCGCTTGTAGTCCCAGTTACTCAGGAGGCTGAGGCAGGAAAATCACTTGAACCTGGGAGGTGGAAGTTGCAGTAAGCCAAGATCACACCACCACACTCCAACCTGGGCAACAGAGCAAGACTCCATCTCAAAAAATATATAATATTAATAATAATAATAATAATAACATCCTTTCCCTTTGTGGGTGTAGTGACTGTAAAGAGGCACAAGGAAGTTCCTGGGATGCTGATACTGTTTGTTTCTTCATCAGATATGTTCAGTTTGTGAAGATGCACTGGTTGCATGCATATTTGAAGTATTTATATTTCTCTCTCTATATATTATACATCAATAAAAAGTTTCAAAGTATAGTCATTGTAAATTTATCTTTTTGAACAGAACTAACCAGTTTAGGTAGGATTAGAGATTTTGAAAGGCTTAATCCTCTGAGAATTGTCAAGATTAAATGAATAATTAATGAAAAATGAATGTAAATTAGTTAGTCTTAACCTATTTAGTTATGCTTCCGTGAATATTTTTGGAGAACCTACTACTCATCAGGCATTCACTTATTACTCTTGGTGCTAATGAAATTGTTTGCCTTTTTTTTTTCATTCCTCCCACTAGACTATAAGCTTCATGGCAACAGGGACAAATCTGTTTTGTTCCTGTTGCACACACAGTTGTCCAACACTAATCTGTTTTGTTCATGGTGTGCACATAGTTAACACAGTGCCAGGCAATAAATGTAGTGGCTTTTAATGGAATGAATAACTGAGTTAATATGTGATAGGTTAAATAACCTCTTGTGGACCACTAGGAAACTGGATTTCAAGTTCCAAAACAACTGACTTTCATGTGATCTTTTGGAAATCATTTGTAAATTACGGGCAATGTATGGCTCTTCAGCATCAGTATTCAATCATGAAGTACAAGCGAAATTTCAGGTGATTCTCTTAAAGCTTAGGAAATTATGATGTCTAAAACATAAAGCCAAGTGCAGTGGCTCACGCCTGTAATCCCAGCACTTTGGGAGGCCAAGGCGGGCAGATCACCTGGGGTGGGAAGTTAAAGACCAGCCTGACCAACACGGAGAAACCCCGCCTCTAGTAAAAATACAAAATTAGCTGGGTGTGGTGGCGCATGCCTGTAATCCCAGCTACTCAGGAGGCTGAGGCAGGAGAATCACTTGAACCTGGGAGGCGGAGGTTGCAGTGAGCCGAGATCATGTCATTGCACTCCAGCCTGGGCAACAAGAATGAAACTCCATCTCAAAAATATAAAATTAAAAAAAAACAAAAGAAGAGGGTAAAAATCATAATGCAATTATCACAAGAAACTGTCAAAAGCCCTTAACTACACTAGTTAAAAAGAGTGGAACAGATTAACTTCTTGATATCATAATGAAAATGCAAACACTATGACTAACACACACCATATCAAAATAGAACATTTTCATTGCATGGCAAGAAAGAAAAGATGTCTGTGTTTTGAGCAATCAAAGAACAAAATTGAAAATGCAAGCAACTGGAAAATGGCAGTCCCTAGAAATTCTCTGTTAAAATACAGTAAACATATGACTATAAATTTTCAATATAATTTAAAGCATTCTCCTTGGTAGGTTAAAAAAATTGTCTAGATACAAAGAGAAATATCAGTTTGACGTCTGTAGGAGTCTTATTTTGGGAGTGCATACTCAGCACACCCATCCTTTCTGTGGAAACTGCCTCTTGACAAAAGGGCAAACCTAGACAGTCATTGTTGTCAAACACTCCCACCATGGTGTATTGGACAATTGAAGATGTCTTCACCTAAGATGAACCAATGAGAATCTTCATCCTGAGAACCTGAATCAGAAGGTGTTAAGTCTGTAGGCAGTGGTGGACTCTAGAACTGGAAGGTCAACTAGAGTTGGAACTGAGGTTGGCACTATGGCTAACCAAAGTTTAACAAAAGTCAAAATTATGGGGGAGCAGAAAGTATAAATAAGCAAAGGAAGCCCACTTGAAAAAAAAGGAAAATGGAATATATATGTCAACAAGAGCAGAAGCAAAAGATGCTGGTTGAGGGGCATGATAGGAAAATGAGTTCTGTTCTTGAATTTTCCATTTCTGTAACTCTGGCTGACTTTGTTTCTTACTTTTGAAAATCATTCAAGTAATCAACTAACACTCCTGTCCCTGCCCAGTTTCCCCAATTCTACATTCTACAGAGTTTCACTCTGTCACCCAGGCTGGAGTGCAGTGGTGCAATCTCGGCTCATGGCAACTTCTGCCTCCCAGGTTCAAACTATTCTCGTGCCTCAGCCTCATGTGTAGCTGGGATTACAGGTGTGTGCCACCACACCTGGCTAGTTTTTGTATTTTTCGTAGAGAAAGGGTTTCACCATGTTGGCCAGGCTGGTCTCAAACTCCTGACCTCAAGTGATTCGCCTACCTCGGCCAGAGAAAGTGCTGGGATTACAGGCGTGAGCCACTGTGCCCGGCCTCCAGTCCTACTTTTTATTGGAACAAATATTTCCTCAGCATCTACTATTTGTCAGACACTGTTCTTTGCACCAAGGATATAGTAGTAAATAAAAGAGAGAAAAATCATGAACTTATTGGGGTCGAGTGGGATTATTATAATAAATATATAAACATAATTATAATGCAGTGTAGTGAATGCAATAACCCCAAGGTACTATGAGAGAAGAATATATATATATATATATATATATATATATATATTTTTTTTTTTTTTTTTTTTTTGAGATGGAGTCTTCCTCTGTCGCCCAGGCTGGAGTGCAATGGTGTGATGATCTTGGCTCACTACAACCTCCACCTCCTGGGTTCAAGCGATTCTTCTGTCTCAGCCTTCCGAGTAGCTGGGACTACAAGGCACCCGCCACCACGCCTGGCTAATGTTTGTATTTTTAGCAGAGACGGGGTCCATATTGGTCAGGCTGGTCTTGAACTCCTGACCTCAGGTGATCCACCTGCTTCAGCCTGCCAAAGTGCTAGCATTACAGGTGTGAGCCACCCACCCGGATGAGAGAAGAATATCTTACTTGGCTTATGGTGAACTTCACCAAACATTTTATTTGAAATCGTTTAAGTGGAGTTTTGTATCTTGCAACCAAAAGAATCTGCTTGGGCCAGGCGCAGTGGTTCACGCCTGTAATCCCAGCACTTTGGGAGGCCAAGGCTGGGAGGCCAAGGTAGGCAGATCCCTTGAAGTCAGGAGTTCGAGACCAGCCTGGCCAACATAGTGAAACCCAGTCTCTATCAAAAATACAAAAATTAGCCAGATGTGGCGGCGCACACCTGTAGTCCCAGCTACTCAGGAGACTGAGGCAGGAGAATCACTTGAACCCGGGAGGTGGAGGTTGCAGTAAGCTGAGATTGCACCACTACACTCCAGCCTGGGTGACAGAGCGAGACTCTGTCTCAAAAACAAAAACAAAACAAAACAAAAAACAGAAACAGAAACAACAACAACAACAACAACAAAAAACCCAGCTGGGCGCGGTGGCTCACGCCTGTAATCCCAGCACTTTGGGAGGCCGAGGTGGGTGGATCACCTGAGGTCGGGAGTTCAAGACCAGCCTGACCAACATGGAGAAACCCCATCTCTACTAAAAATACAAAATTAGCTGGGTGTGGTGGCACATACCTGTAATCCCAGCTACTTGGGAGGCTGGGGCAGGAGAATCGCTTGAACCCGGGAGGTGGAGGTTGCAGTGAGCTGAGATCACCCCACTACACTCCAGCCTGGGTGACAGAGTGAGACTCTGTTTCAGCCTCCCAAAGTGTTGGGTTACAGGCATGAGCCACCTAAACATGTGTGTGTGTGTGCACGCGTGTGTGTGTGTGCGCACGCGCATGTGTGTGTGTGTGTATTCTACAAAATTAGTGTGGTGCTCCTCCCTCCCCAGGTGTGGTTAAAAATGCAGACAGCTTACCTAGGTTAAATTTAGTCTCCATCACTCATTAACATGTGACCTAGCACATATTACATAATCTGTGTTTGCATCATTTTTTATTTTATCTCATGGGATTTCTGTGAAGACTCAATGGGAAATTTATATGTAGAGCTTTAGAAGTATACCTGACATTTAATAAGTACTCATCAATTGTTAGTTGCCATTTTTATTATTGTTGTGGCTGTTACGTTAATCTTGTGTGTGTTGCAATTTGAAGAACTGTCAGCTGGGAAAGGCTGGGTAGTGGTACTTGCATGTGATTGCCCTATTTAAAGTCTGGTCCTCAGCTTTGCTAAACTAAATGTTGTTAGTATACACAGAGACCAGCTCACATGAGTCATACTAGCACATATATATCAAGTGTCAGTTATTTTGTCACAACAAATTTTATTGTCACACAGGACATTCTGGTGAAGGTATCGGCTCCACTGACTTGATGCAGCTATCAGAGAACCAAGCAGACCACTCTCTTCCCATTAACATATTCTCTTTACAAGCAGTGTAAAATAATATTTAAAAAAAAATTTTTTTTGAGACAGAGTCTCTCTCTGTCACCCAGGCAGGAGTGCAGTGGCACAATCTCAGCTCACTGCAACCTCCGCTCCCCAGGTTCAAGCGATCCTCCTGCCACAGCCTCTTGAGTAGTTGGGATTATAGGCACCCACCACCACACTCAGCTAATTTTTGTATTTTTAGTAGAGACAAGGTTTCACCATGTTGACTAGGCTGGTCTCAAACTTCTGACCTCAAGCGATCCACCTGCCTCAGCCTCCCAAAGTGCTGGGATTACAGGCGTGAGCCACCACGCCTGGCCAAAAAATAGTAATAACCTCTTTCTAGACCTGCTTGCTGAGGGTACTTACAGGTCACCTTGATTGGATTTTGGGTGTGCCCAACCCTTCAGTCTTAATTTTAACAGCAGATTTCTCAGATCTGTCATTCCTGCTGATGGATAATCTCATCCATCACCTTTTGAGTGTTTTCTAATTTTATTTCTCAGAGGGAAACCTCAACTTCAGCTTTAGGGGTGCAGTTGTTGCTAATATGAAAGATCATGTCAACCATTTACAAATAACTTTCTTCAATTTAAAATGACTGTGTACTTTCAATCATGATAAAATTAAGTAGTATTCCTTCAGTTGAGACTAAAATTGTCTTCTTCCCGTCTTCTTGGGATCTTTGCTATTTAGATAACTCCAGAGGGGCAATGCTTAAAGTATTGACTCGTCTATGTGAGAGAGAGTGCTTGGCACTTAAGTATGCTTTAATAGCTATCACTCTACAGAACAGATGTTTGTATGTTTCGTGAGCATCATAAATATTAAGAAAGATGCTATAAGGTTTAGAAAGCATTTTCCATTAATTGTTAATGCTCACTGTGTGGATAAGAGAGGGAAATTCCTTGGAGGAAAATCAAGAGACATTTTTATGTCTAACATTACTGTATTTCGATTTCAGGGCTGAAGCTGGAGAGAATTAGTCTCTGATTTCTGGAATATTATATGAAAATTCTAATTACTGTAATGCTTGAGTGTCTCTTGTTCCTTACAGCTCTGTATTGAGATATGTAATGTGTAGTAATAATAGGAAATATGGTGGAAGGAGAAAGCAGGGGTGGATTCAAAGGCCAGTTCCACCTCTTCCTGGCTCAAGGATCATGGATTTACTTAGCTTCTTTGAATTTAGTTATTTAACCTGTAAAATGGAAGCTAATAAAAATGACCTCATGGAGGTATGATAATTTTTTTAAATGTGTGAAAATCCCTAGGTCAATTTCTGGATTGCAGTTAATTCTTCTTTGCATCAAATAAGAGATAGTAAGTGCTCGGTGTGGGCTGCACTCAAAACAAGCCAATGTGTGCCTAAATTCTTTAAATTTTTGGCAAATAACGATTGCTTAGCGTTTTTTACCATCACATAAAAAGTTTTGCCCAGTAGGCTGGCGCGGTGACTCACACCTGTAATCCCAGCACTTTGCGGGGGCCGAGGTGGGCCAATCACCTGAGGTTGGGAGTTCAAGACAAGCCTGACTAACATGGAGAAACCCCGTCTCTACTAAAAATACAAAAATTAGCCGGGTATAGTGGCACAGGCCTGTAAACCTAGCTACCTGGGAGGCTGAGGCAGGAGAATCACCTGAACCCGGGAGTCGCAGGTTGTGGCAAGCCGAGATCGCACCATTGCCCTCTAGCCTGGGCAACAAGAGCTAAACTCAGTCTCAAAAAAAACAGAGAGAAAAGAAAAAAAGAAAAAAAAAGAAAGCTTTGCCCAGTGAGACTTCAAGTCCCTCACTGATGTCCCATATGCAGGTCTAGTGCCCGTCAATCTTTCCTATCTGCCCATGGCATTTATTCACTTATTTGAGAGCCCACTAGGCACTATAAAGGCAATAGGGTCTCTGACCTAAACAAGCTTATAGTCTAGTAAAGGACATTGATGCAAAAACAATTACAATGTCATGGTAAGTATTACCTCTAATGAAGGCAAGTTAAAGGGTCGGGGAAGGTCAGAGGGAGTACACAGTTCTGTTTAGGTAAGGGAAAGAAGCATATTAAGGAATAAGAAATCCAGGTGCCCCCGGCACCAGGACATACTGGATGCCACGAAATGAGAAATGTGCTGGTTAACTCAGGTTTCTGCACAAAACTCTACCTTGCTAGTAAAAGATAATTTGCTTCTGCTTGCACCAAAGAAGACAATGCTTTTAGACGGAAATTAATAAAACAAAACAGAAGACAAAAACCTCCTTTCTAGAGCTGACCTACGTCTGTTGATTAGTTTTACCATGAGCAGCTGCAGATGAAGTCAACTGAAATTCTGAAATCAAATCATGCATAGCACCAAGCTGTTTTTTTCTGGAATGAATTTTAAACTGTTGAACAAAGTCTAAATTTTAAATCCTTTGGTACATCTCCCAAATGGTCTGATTCAGTATATTGCAAAAAAAAAAAAAAAAAAAAAAAAAAAAAAAAGAAGAGAGAGAAAGATGGAAAGAAATGAGAGTAAGAAGTACAGAAAAATGAAGCTGGGCACAGTGGCTTACGCCTGTAATCCCAGCACTTTGGGAGGCTGAGGTGGGTGGATTACTTGAGGTCAGGAGTTCAAGACCAGCCTGGTCAACATGGTGAAGCCCCGTCGCTACTAAAAATACAAAAATTAGCCAGGTGTGGTGGCACACACCTGTAATCCCAGCTACTAGGGAGGCTGAGCCAGAAGAATCGTTTGAACTGGGGAGGCAGAGGTTGCAGTGAGCTGAGATGGTGCCCCTGCACTCCAGCCTCGGTGACAGAGTGAGACATCGTCTCAAAAAAAAAAAAAGAAAAGAAAAGAAAAACGAAGAGAAAAAAAAAAGAACCTTGGCACGGTGAATCTGGGTGAATAGGGAGCATTTATTTCTCTTCTCTTAGTCTTCTCAAACTTCTTTGAAGGTCTGTCTACACTTGCTGTCTCACTTTCTACCCATTCCTCAATTCACCACAACATGGCTTCTGCCTGAGCCACACTACATAAAGGCTCCTTCCATATCACCAACGACTTTCTTGTTGGTAAATACAGGGGGCATTTCTTCAGATCTTAATTGATTTTTCTATACTCTGATTGCTTCCTCTTTCTGAGATGCTTGCTTCCCTTGGCTGCTTGGAACCATAGTCTCCTCTTTCTGCTAGTTCCTTCTTAGTTTCCTCTTGGCTCTTCTTCCTTTGTCTGACCCTTATATGTTTGAGCTCTTAGAGATGGTCCTAAGTCTCTACTCTTCTCACCTTCACACTCAACCATGGACATTGAAAGATTCTCCCCTGGACCTGAAAGCTTAAGGGAATGATTAACTCCTCCCTCCTCAGGCTCAGTCCCAAGGCTCAAGGCCACTTGCACTAGCAGCGTGCCTCAGCAAGATAGCGGAAGAAGGAAGAGAGCTAGCGGGAGGACACATACCCCGGAAGATTGAGAGGGAGGCTGTCCGGTTACTACGTAGCGGTCACGTCAGACTGGGACACTTCTTGTTTACAGAGGACTATAAAATCCCTGCGCAGTCCTCACTTAGAGCTGACGCCATTTTATGACGCCATTTTAGGCCTCAACCCGCCAGCACCTAGGCGCTCACTGAAACAAGATGTTGCTCCACACCGCCTCGTGTTGTCTGTTGGTGCGCTCTGCTCTCGGGGTTGGAACTGATACAAGAGCCTTGCAGACATCTCATTCTCTGGCTTTCTTTACTCTTTAGAAACAAATGACTCAAAAATCTATCATCTCTGGCCAGTCGCGGTGGCTCACGCCTGTAATCCAGGCACTTTGGGAGGCTGAGGCGGGTGGATCACGAGGTCAGGAGATCGAGACCATCCTGGCTAACACGGTGAAACCCCCGTCTCTACTAAAAAATACAAAAAACTAACCAGGCATGGTGGCAGGCGCTTGTAGTCCCAGCTACTCGGGAGGCTGTGGCAGGAGAATCGCTTGAACCCGGAACGTAGAGGTTGCAGTGAGCCGAGATTGCGCCACTGCACTCCAGCCTGGGCAAGACCGAGACTCTGTCTAAAAAAAAAAGAAGAAAAAGAAAAGAAAAAAAAAAAAAATATATATATATATATATATATATATATAATATCTACCCTGATTCCTTTTGTGAGACTCAAACACCATATTCATCTACCTTCTAGATATCACCTAGATGACTTACAGGCACCCCAAGCTCCAAAATGGAACACATCCTTTCATCTCAATATCTGTTTCTCCTCTAGTGTTATGTAGCTTATTAAATGACTTTACCATGAACTTGGTTGACCACACTAGAAACCTGGGAGGTCTCCTTCAAATTGTTTGTTCTGTCTCCTCCACCCCTAACCTGTCCATTCTAATCAAATACGAAATTTTGTCACCTTGAAACTCTAAATATTTCTTTTTCTTAACTTTTAAAAAAGTTTGGCAAAATAGACACAACTTTTTTTTTTTTTTTTTTTCAAGACAGGGACTTACTCTGTCACTTATGCTGGAGTGTGGTGGTGCCATCATGGTTCACTGCAGCCTCGACCTCCCAGGCTCAAGCAATCCTCCCGCCTCAGCCTCCTGAGTAGCTGGGACTACAGGTGCCTGCCTCCACGCCCAGCTAATTTCTGTATTTTTTTTTTAGAGAAGGGAGGAGGGGTTTCACCGTCTTGCCCAGGCTTGTCTTGAACTCTTGGGCTTAAGCGATCCTCCCACCTCAGCCTCCCAAAATGTTGGGATTACAGGTGTGAGCCACCACGCCGGACCCAAATTTACCATTTTAACCTTTTTGTTTGTTTTTTGAGATGGAGTCTCACTCTGTCGCCCAGGCTGGAGTGCAATGATGTGATCTCGGCTCACTGCAACTTCTGCCTCCCAGGTTCAAGAGATTCTCCTGCCTCAGCCTCCCAAGTAGCTCGCATTACAGGCATGTGCCACCACGCCTGGATAATTTTCATATTTTTAGTAGAGATGGGGTGTCACGATGTTGGCCAGGCTGGTCTCAGACTCCTGAGCTCAAGTGATACAGCCATGTTGGCCTCCCAGTAGTGCTAGGATTATAGGCATGAGCCACTGCGCCTGGCCCCATTTAAACCATTTTTTTAACCGTACTATTCTGTGGCTTTAAGCACATTTACATTGCTGAATGCTGCAACCATCATCAATATCCATGTGTAGAACTTTTTGATCTTCTCTGATTGAAATTCTATACCCATTAAACATTAAGTCATCCAGACGCTGGCAACCACCATTCTACTTTCTGTCTCTGTGAATCTGGTACCGCATATAAATGAAATCACACTGCATTTGTCTTCGTGATTGGCTTTTTTCACTTAGCATAGTATCCTCAAGGTTCATTCATGTTGTACCACATGTCAGAATTGTCTTCCTTTTTTGAGACTGAATAGTACTACATTGTATTACACTGTATGCATAAACTGTATCTCGTTGAGCCATTCATCAGTTGATGGACCTTTTGCTTCCACCTTGTGCCTATTGTGAATAATGCTTCTATGAACTCAAGTGTACAAACATCTGTTTGAGTCTTTGTTTTAACTTCTTTTGGGTATATACCCTATACCCACAAGTGAAATTGTTGGATCATGTGGACATTTTATTTTTTTATTTTTTGAGGAGCCACCATATGATTTTCTTTTCTTTTCCCTTTTTTTTTTTTTTTTTTTTTTGAGATGGAGTTTTGCTCTTGTTGCCCAGGCTGGAGTGCAATGGCATGATGTTGGCTCACTGCAGTCTCCGCCTCCCAGGTTCAAGTGATGTTCCTGCCTCAGCCTCCCAAGTAGCTAGGATTACAGGCATGCGCCACCATGCCTAGCTAATTTTTGTATCTTTTTTTTTTTTTTTTTTTTTTTTTTTTGAGACGGAGTCTCGCTCTGTCGCCCGGGCTGGAGTGCAGTGGCCGGATCTCTCAGCTCACTGCAAGCTCTGCCTCCCGGGTTTACGCCATTCTCCTGCCTCAGCCTCCCAAGTAGCTGGGACTACAGGTGCCCGCCACCTCGCCCGGCTAGTTTTTTGTATTTTTTAGTAGAGACGGGGTTTCACAGTGTTAGCCAGGATGGTCTCGATCTCCTGACCTCGTGATCCACCCGTCTCGGCCTCCCAAAGTGCTGGGATTACAGGCTTGAGCCACCGCGCCCGGCCAATTTTTGTATCTTTAGTAGAGACGGGGTTTCTCCATGTTGGTCAGGCTGGTCTCGAACTCCCGACCTCAGGTGATTTGCCTGCCTCGGCCTCCCAAAGTGCTGGGATTAGAGGTGTGAGCCACCTTGCCTGGCCCATACGATTTTCTGTAATGGCTGCACCATTTTACATTCCTACCAGCAACGCACAAGGCTTTCAATTTCTCTACATCCTCACCAATACTTGTTTTTGTTTGTTTTCTGAGACAGTCTTGCTCTGTGACCCAGGCTGGAGTGCAGTGACATTGAGAGAGGAGAAAGGAAGAAACCAGTCAGGCACGCAGTTAGGGTGGGTCCTTGGTTGAATTCTTTCAAACAAAAGAACAGCTTGCAGGCACAGATAAGGGAACTTGCACAGCGGGGCTTGCCTAAGACATGCCCACAGCTGCACAGATAAGAAAGGGTATACAGGGCCGGGTGCGGTGGCTCACGCCTGTCATCCCAGCACTTTGGGAGGCTGAGGCGGGCGGATCACGAGGTCAGGAGTTCAAGACTAGCCTGGCCAACGTGGTGAAACCCTGTTTCCATTAAAAATACAAACGTTAGCAGGGCATGGTGGCATGTGCCTGTAATCCCAGCTACTCGGGAGGTTGAGGCAGGGGAATTGCTTGAACCAGTACCTGGGAGGTAGAGGTTGTAGTGAGCTGAGATGGTGCCACTGCACTCCAGCCTGGGCGACAGAGCGAGACTCTGTAACAAAAAAAAAAAAAAAAAAAAAAAAAAGGCTATACAGGTGACATGCCCAGACATGCCCACAATGGAAAATTCCATCCGCTGACACAGGCACAGTAAAGGGAACAAAGCAATATAGAGTAACTCAAGGTAAGGACGCACATGCACACTAGGAGGACAGCGTGGAGCTACCACAAATTCGTGCCTTATGCAAACATGACAGCCAGCCCTCATAGGTTTCTTATAAAAGCCTTTGGGCTGGGCACGGTGGCTCATGCCTGTAATCCCAGCACTGTGGGAGGCCAAGGCAGGTGGATCGTAAGGTCAGGAGATCGAGACCATCATGGCTAACACGGTGAAACCACATCTCTGCTAAAAATACAAAAAAATTAGATGGGCATGGTGGTGGGCACCTGTAGTCCCAGCTACTCGGGAGGCTGAGGCAGGAGAATGGGTGAACCCGGCAGGTAGAGCTTGCAGTGAGCCGAGATCGCTCCACTACACTCCAGCCTGGGTGACTGAGCGAGACTCCATCTCAAAAAAAAAAAAAAAAAGCCTTTGAATTCAACTGTAAAAATTACAAAACTCCTCTTCCGAGTCCCCTCTCTGCAGCGGAGAGCTTTCTTCTTCTTTTGCTTGTTAAACTTTCGCTCCAACTTCACCCTTCGTGTCTATACTCGTTAACTTTCTCAGTTGCGAGACAAAGAACTTTGGGTGATACCTTGGACTATGAGAGACTGCTACGTTGTGGCACATTGGTGAGACTAACAGCATGATCATGGCTCACTGCAGCCTCAACCTCCCATGCTCAAGTGATCCTCCCATCTCAGCCTCCCCAGTAGCTGGGACTTCAGGCACGCACCACCATGCCTGGCTAATTATTTTATTTTTTGTAGACACAGTGTTTTGCTATGTTGCCCAGATATGTCTTGAACTCCTGGGATCAAGGAATCCTCCCCCTTCACCCTTCCATAGTGCTGGGATTACAGGTGTGAGCCACTGAGCCCTACTTCTTGTTGTTTTGTTTTGCTTGAGATGGAGCCTTGCTCTGTGGCCCAGGCTGGAGTGCAGTAGTGTGATCTCAGCTCACTGCAACCTCCACCTTCCAGGTTCAAGCGATTCTCCTGCCTCAGCTCTGAGTAGCTGAGATTACACAGGTGCCCACCACCATGCCCAGCTAATTTTTTTTGTATCTTTAGTAGAGACAGGGTTTCACTATATTGGCCAGGTTGGTCTCTTGGCCAGGCTAGTCTGGAACTCCTGACCTCAAGTGATTCACCTGCTTCAGCCTCCCAAAGTGCTGGGATTATAGGCGTGAGGCACCGAGCCTGGCTCCTGCTTATTTTTATAAGCGTCATCCTAATGTGTGTGAAGAAGTATCTCACTGTGCTTTTGATTTGCATTTCCCTAATGATTAGTCATGTTGAGCATCTTTCATGTGCTTATTGGCCATTTTAAAATCTTTAGAGAAGTGTCTATTCACTTCCTTTGCCCATTTTTGGATCAGGTTGTTTAGTTTTGTTGTTTTTAAGTTGTAGGAGTTCTTTTTTTTTTTCTTTTTTTCTTTTTTTTTTTCTTTGTTCTGTCACCCAGGCTAGAGTACAGTGGCCCAATCTTGGCTCACTGCAACCTCCACCTCTCGGGTTCATGTAATTCTCCTACCTCAACCTCCTAAGTACCTGGGATTGCAGGCATCCGCCACCTCGCCCGGCTAATTTTTGTATTTTTAGTAGGGATGGGGCTTCACCATCTTGGCCAGGCTGGTCTCGAACTCCTGACCTCATGATTTATCTCCCTTGGCCTCCCAAAGTGCTGGGATTACAGGCGTGAGCCACAGTGTCAGGCTAGGAGTTCTTTATAAATTCTGAACATCAATCTCTTATCAGATATATGATTTGCAAATCATTCCTCTAAGGCTGCCTTTTCAGTTTGTTGATAGTGACCTTTGATACACAAAAGTTTTTAATTTTGATGAAGTCCAATTTATCTATTTTTTCTTTTTTTGCTTGTGCTTTCGATGTCATATCTAAGAAATCATTACGAAATCCAATGTCATGAAGCTTTCCTCCTATGTGTTCTGGTAAGAGTTTTATAGTTTTAGCTCTTACATTTAGGTCTTTGATTCCTTTTTTGTTAAAAATCTAATTCAGATCATGATGCTCCTCTACTCGGGAGCCTCTGATGGCTTCTTATCTCAAGCAAAGTAAAAGCCAAAGTCCTTAGGCAAGGATGAAACCCTGTGCTCTCCTCCCACCTCTCTCTAACCTTGTCTCCTTCTACTTTCCCCCCAGTGCTTAAGCTGCTCACAGCCTCAGGGGCCTCCTTCCAGTCCCTCTGGCAGGCACCAGCTGCCCAGGGCTCCTTCCCTTACCCCTATTAAGTCTTTGGTCAAATATCTTCTTAAAGAGGCCTTCCCTGATCATCCTGTTTAAAAGTGAATTCCACCCAAATGCCTATACTCTATCCCCCTTTCCAGCCTTTTTCCACCCGTAGAACCTATCCTTTGCTAACATACTATATATTTTATACTTATTTATAATCTATTCCCCTCCTCCTCAACTAGAAAAAAAATAGGGATTTAAAAAATAGGGATTTCATTAAAAATGAAAATAGGGATTTAAAAATTAAAAGATAGGGATTTCAGTGGTGGGGAAGGTGGCTCACGACTGTAATCCCAACACTTTGGGAGGCTAAGGCCGGTGGATCACCTGAGGTCAGGAATTCGAAACCAGCTTGGCCAACATGGTGAAACCCTGTCTTTACTAAAAATACAAAAAATTACCTGAGTGTGGTGGCGCATGCCTGTAATCCCAGCTATCTGGGAGGCTGAGGCAGGAGAATTGCTTGAACCTGGGAGGCAGAAGTTGCAGTGAGCTGAGATGGCACCATAGCGCTCCAACCTGGGTAACAAGAGTGAAACTCTGTCTCAAAAAGAAAAAAAAAGAGAGAGATTTCTGGCCAAGTCCGGTGGCTCACACCTGTAATCCCAGCACTTTGGGAGGCCAAAGTGGGAGGATAATTTGAGCCCAGGAGTTTGGGCAACACTGTGAAAATAAGTAAATAAATAAAAAAAATTATTTATTATTATTATAATAAATATAATATATAATGTGAAACCCTGTCTCTACAAAAAAATACAAAAATTAGCTGGATGTGGTGGCTCATGCCTATCGTCCCAGCTATTCAGGAGGCTGATATGGGAGGATCTCTTGAACCTAGGAGGTTGAGGCTGCAGTGAGCTGAAACTGCACCACTGCACTCCAGCCTGGGCAACAGAGTGAGATGCTGTCTCAAAAAAAAAGGGGGGGGGGATTTCAATTTGTTTTGTTCCATTGTATACCTGGAACCTAGAGTGATTTAACAAATGAATAAAATAAATGGATCGTACTACATGTTTACCTGTTTCCTTCAGGAGACTCTAAGTTCCTTGCCGGTAAGATTTATGCCCAAGGTTATATCCATTGTTGTATTTACAAATTTACAATGGGCAACAAACCAGTGTCTGATAATTGTGTCTTGGTAGTCAATTATTTGTGAGCTACTGAACAAATTACAATACAGTCTGACAATATATAAAAAGACACTGTCAAGCCTCTGAACCCAAGTTAAGCCATCATATCCCCTGTGACCTGCACGTTTACATCCATTGAAGCAATTGAAGATCCACAGAAGTGAAAATAGCTGAACTGATGACATTCCACCATTTTGATTTGTTCCTGCCCCACCCTAACTTTGTAACAATATACCCTTGCGATAATGTACTTTGTGATAGTCCCCCCACCCCTTCGTGAATGTACTTTGTAGATACACTCTCCCCACCCTCCAGAAGGTACTTTGTAATATCCTCTCCCCCAACCTTTAAAAAGATACTTTGTAATATTCTCCGCCCACCCCTCCATCCCCTACTTAAGAAGTTACTTTGTAATATTCTCCCCACCCTTGAGAATGTACTTTGTAAGATCCACCCCTTGCCGGCAAAAAATTGTTCCTAACTCCACCGCTTATCCCAAACCTGTAAGAACTAATGATAATCCCACCACCCTTTGCTGACTTGCTTTTCGGACTCAGGCCTCTGCGCCCTGGTGATTAAAAAGCTTTATTGCTCACACAAAGCCTGTTTGGTGGTCTCTTCACACAGACGCGAGTGACAGACACTTTCATATATTTCTATGCTTTGAGAATAGGAAAGAAAACAGTTTGACTTTTGAAGCAGGGGAAGTGTGTAGCAAGACAAGGATAGACACCACAAAATCCACAGACAGAACCAGAGCTTGCTCTTGTATCTTGGGAGTAGTTCACAGATGTGTATATTTATTTATTTTTTTTTTTTTTTTTTTTTTTTTTTTTTTTTTTGAGACGGAGTCTCGCTCTGCCACCCAGGCTGGAGTGCAGTGGCCGGATCTCAGCTCACTGCAAGCTCCGCCTCCCGGGTTTACGCCATTCTCCTGCCTCAGCCTCCCGAGTAGCTGGGACTACAGGCGCCCGCCTCGTCGCCCGGCTAGTTTTTTTTGTATTTTTAAGTAGAGACAGGGTTTCACCGTATTAGCCAGGATGGTCTCGATCTCCTGACCTCGTGATCCGCCCGTCTCGGCCTCCCAAAGTGCTGGGATTACAGGCTTGAGCCACCGCGCCCGGCCAGATGTGTATATTTATCTGTTTAATTTATTTGAGACAGAGTTTCACATTGTCACCCAGGCCTCAGTGCAATGGCATGACCACTGCTCACTGCAACCTCCGCCTCCCAGGTTCAAGAGATTCTCCTCTCTCAGCCTCCCAAGTAGCTGGGATTACAGGCACACGCCACCACGCCCAGTTAATTTTTGTATTTTTAGTAGAGATGGAGTTTCACCATGTTGGTCAGGCTGGTCTTGAACTCCTGACCTCAGGTGATCTGCCCACCTCAGCCTCCCAAAGTGCTGGGATTACAGGCGTGAACCACCGCACCCAGCCCATGTCTGTATTTTACGAGTTGATTTTTATTATGAGAAAAGCTTCATGTTCAGAGAGCCATGAATCAATTTACCGTTGTGGACTTGGGTTTCCTGAGAGCAGATTCCCTCTCTGACTTTTCCTGGAAGTTACACAGGCACTTCATACCGTGCTGGGGAAGCATATCATTTAGTTAGCATTTCTTAGAAATCTTCCCAAATTGGCAAACCCACTAAGATAACTGCCAAGATATTTCTTGACACATTATTTTGACTTCAGGTTATTAGTCAGGATTCCTGTTAGGTATCAGATGTTTATTATGCTCGGGCCCATGGGGCTTTGAAATATCTGAATCCAGCGCATCTAGGGAAGAGAAGAAGAGAATATAGCCACTGGCACAGGAATTCAGTTTGTCGCCCTTTTGGGCACCAGGAAGTGGAATCCAGGATCCTCTTCCCTTGAGCTTCCAAGTAAAAGCTTCCCTTTAAATGCTGAAGTGGGGAAAGAGCCTTCAGGTACTAGTGGCTCCAAGCCCTTTGCTCCATGGAAAGTAGATAAGGACAGGTGAGCAGGACTGATGGTCTGAGTGGGGTCCTCCCAGTTGCAGGCTCTGCCTCCTGCAAGCGCAGTCAAGGGGCGGTAGCAAAAACAAAGCCTGGAATTTGACTGTTGCCATGCTGTGCTCCCCCGCAAATCCAGGGTCTGCACTGGAGGTTTCATCCCATTGCTCTGTGTCACTAGACACCCTCACCCTCATCAAACCCTGGCTAGGTGGAGATGGAACTCTTTACCATTGCAGGTCTTGAAACCCCCAAGTAGAGCAATTTCATATCTCCCTAATTCCTACGCCTTTCAATCTCAAAATCCTCCAAGAACACCTGTCATCTCTGCACTTTAGAAGTCACAAAAATAGGGGTTACTGCAGCCTACTGGGGAAAGAGACAATGAACGGGGTGCTTTAGAATCATAGAATGTTAGTGCCTCTCAGAGGATCTTATCCAGCTCCCCACCGTATAGATGCTAAGGCCCAGAGAGGTGAAGTGTCTTGGCCAGTTACGTAGCCTCTTAGTGAAGAAACTAAGGCCACTACCCGGGACTCCTTGTCTGAATGCCCTTTTCACTCTTTCACTCTGACTTCCATCCAAATATGCTGGTGGAAATGAGAATATTATAAGGAGGAAGACTTATGAGGAAGGCTGGCATGATGAAAAGAGCCCAGCAGTTCAAGTGAAGAGAATTGAATTTGAGTCTTAATCATAATTAAAATTACTGAGTAGGTAATTTTTACTGAACCCTAGTCTCAGTGTCTTAATCTACAGATTAATCTATAGTTTCTCATCTACTTTTTTTTTTTTTTTGGAGACAGGGTCTCACTCTGTCAGCCAGGCTGGAGTGCGGTGATGCGATCTCAGGGTTCAAGCAATTCTCCTGCCTCAGCCTCCCAAGTAACTGGGACTATAGGCATGCACCACCATGCCTGGCTAAGTTTTGTACTTTTTGGTAGAGATGGGGTTTTGACATATTGGCCAGGCTGGTCTCAAACTCCTGACCTCAGGTGATCCACCCTCCTCGGCCTCCCAAAGTGCTGGGATTTACAGGTGCGAGCCACTGCACCCGGTCTACTTTCTAAACTAATCTATAATCTAGTTTTCTTATAAGGCTATTGTGAAGGTGAAAGCACTTGGTAAATCATAAAGCACTATACAAACAAGGAGCTCTACAAGAGATGTCTGAGGTTGGGGAATAGTAGGAGGGGACAGTTTACACAGTTGAGCTTTAGGGCCCTGAAACTGTAGGCAAAGTGTTTTGTGTTCGTGCATTTTTCTGGGAAGAAGATCTATAAGTTGCATTACGTTGTTATTTCCCAGAAAAGGTTAAGAAGAGCCACTGATGTTAGTACTTGACACCACTATCATCGATCTAAGAACTGTTCTAGTTCTACAGAGAGAAAAATGAAGGAGGAATCATTTTTGAGAAATTCATAGAGTGGCCAGATAAAATATAGGTTGCCACTTAAATCTGAATTTCAAACAACAAACAATGTTTTAGTATAAGTATGTCCCAGGTGATATGTATATGAAGTTCACATTTAACTGGGCATCCTGTATTTTTATTCGCCAAATCTGGCAACCCTAGAAATTCACTGTCATCAGCGGAGAAAAGGTGACTTTTGTTTTGATGAGCTTGCCTTCCAGATCTTGTTATAACTTGTTCCTGCTGGCAGAGAGCAGGATTGGGATGATGATGTGTTTAAGAAACACAAGTGAAAGTCAGACAGCAGCCTCACTGAATAGTAGACACCTTGGGAATTGTTTTGAATTGAAGCATGTCACCTTATTGATACCATAGCGGGGCAGATTCAAGCTTTGCATGGCCTGAAATCTATATGGTATTGGGGACCTTCCTTGGGAAAATAAGGCAAAACTGCAAGAACAAAATCAGATATAAATATGTATGTGTGTTTATTCAAATAAGAAAATAAAGCACAATAAACCACTGCAGTCTTGATACTTAGAATAGCATTTGGTGGGCCAGGAGCAGTGGCTCACGCCTGTAGTCCCAGCACTTTGCGAGGCCAAGGCAGGCGGATCACCTGAGATCAGGAGTTTGAGACCAGCCTGGCCAACATGGTGAAACTCTGTCTCTACTAAAAATACAAAAAAATTAGCCAGGTATGGTGTCAGGCACCAGTAATCCAGGCTACTTGGGAGGCTGAGGCAGGAGAATCGCTTGAACCCAGGAGGCAGAAGTTGTGGTGACCCAAGATTGTGCCACTGCACTCCAGCCTGGGAGACAGAGCAAGACTCTGTCTCTAAATAAATAAATAAATAAATAAAAGAATAGCACCCGGTACATAGTAAGTACTCAATAGATTTAAAAAATAGTAGAAATCAGTGTTTTCTGTGCATGACACAAAGCATAAATAGTATCAGGAAGTCTAAAATTGCACTGTTACTTTGGGCTTATGTAATTGATGAGGAATTAATGTATTGTACATAAGGATACTTAATAAATATTTGTTTATGAACCTTTAGTTTCTCATGGGGACGTTTGCCAGGAATCAAGGGCAGAAAAAAAAGTCACATTTTCTGAAGTGAGCAAAGATCTTTGGGAAAATACAAAATATCCATATGATGTTTGGAAAACAATATGTAAGTTGTACCTTTTCTCAGTTTAACTTTTGTTTCCTGTTTGAGCATTTTGGCTAACAACTGCATGACAGGATTTTAAGTTTTGAAATATTGTATTGGCTTTCATATTTAATATAACCATTTACCCTTTTTCCTTTTTCTTTTCTTTTCTTTTTTTTTTTTTAAGACAGGATCTTGCTGTCACTCAGGCTGGAGTGCAGTGGTGCGATTATGGCTTACTGCAGTCTCTACAGTGATCCTCCCATCTCAGCCTCCAGAGTAGCTGAGACCACAGGCACATGCCACCATGTCTGACTAATTTTTTAAAAAATTTTTTATAGAGACAGGGTCTCCCTATGTTGTACAGGCTGCTGTCAAACTCCTGACTCAGATGATACATCTGCCTCAGCCTCCTTAAGTGCTGGGATTACTGGCGTGAGCCATTGCACCTGCGCCTTTTTCCCTTTTTCTTAAAATGAAGGGCTACTTTTTCTTTTAAAGAAACCATCCACAGGTCCACAGTCCAGGCGAGGTGGCTCATGCCTGTAATCCCAGCACTTTGGGAGGCTGAGGTGGGCGGATCACCTGAGGACAAGAGTTCGAGACCAGCCTGGCCAACATGTGAAACCCTGTCTCTACTTAAAATACAAAAAAAAATTTAGCTGGGTGTGGTGGCATGTGCCTGTAGTCCCAGCTATTCAGGGAGGCTGAGGCAGGAGAATCACTTGAACCCAGGAGGCAGAGGTTGCAGTGAGCCAAGATTGCACCACTGCACTCCAGCCTGGCAACACAGGGAGACTCCATCTCTCCATCTCAAAAAAAAGAAAAGAAAAGAAACCATCCACAAAGGTAATATGCTCATTATGGATTCTATCATTTACTGGTAAATTTAATGTAGTAATTTTTCATTTGGTCTTTGTATTAGATATATCACTGTAATAAATATCAGAATCAGAAAAACCTAGGTAGCTTATTTTTTTCCCCTATATGTTACATAGGTTTTTTTTAAATGAAGACTTTTTTTTTTCCAGATTAAACTGTGCTTTAAAAATTTATATACAGACAAGTATGGAATAAAAGCCAAGCTTCTTTTTTTTGAGACAGAATTTTGTTCTTGTTGCCCAGACTGGAGTGCAATGGCGAGATCTTGGCTCACTGCAACCTCTGCCTCCTGAGTTCAAGTAATTCTCCTGCCTCAGCCTCCAGAGTAACTGGGATTACGGGCACCCACCACCATGTCCAGCTAATTTTTTGTATTTTTAGTAGAGATGGGGTTTCACCATGTTGGTCAGGCTGGTCTTGAACTCCTGACCTCAGATGATCTGCCCACCTTGGCTTCCCAAAGTGCTGGGATTACAGGCATGAGCCTCCACGCCCAGCCCAAAGCCAGGCTTTTAATTTATTCTATATTACACGTCATAAGCAATACTAATAGAGAAATTCTTGACACAGTTTCTTCTCAAAGCATTTGCAATTTATACATGGGAAATATATGAAAGGATACCCACCAAAATGCTAGTGGTAATTATCTCCTGGTGATAGTGAAATTTTAGGCAATTTTATATTCCTTTTCCCTGTCCATATTTTCTGATTTTTCTCAAGTAAACATATTAAAATGTAGAGATAACTCTTGGGAAACAGAAATCTATTGCATGAGAAATGATCTTTAAGATATTAAATTTGACATTTGAGAGTCGGAGTTTTCACTTAGCATATTTTATCACCAGTAATGGATTGAAATTACAGCTCACCTTGCCATCTGTTAAATGGGAATGAAGAAAACACCTTCCTCACGTATAGTCAAAGCAGCAGAGTATATTTAAATCACATAGTATGGTGTATATTTATGCTTAATAAACTTTAGCTTTTGTTATTATTAGTATATGCTAAGAATCTAAAAATAAACTCCCTTGATGCCCTTTAAATGTTATGTATTCTGAAATCAACAGGAGGTAAACACTTCGATCATTTAGAAAAGCCAGCAGAGAATTAAGCTAATTTTTAGTTTTCCAATTTTCAATTAATAAAATATTTCTAATATACAGGAAATAACAAGAGAAACCCACCCTCTTTCTCACTCTTCTTAATTTTCCATTTTTTTTTTTCCCGAGATGGAGTCTTGCTCTGTCGCCCAGGCTGGAGTGCAGTGGCGTGATCTGGGCTCACTGCAACCTCTGCCTCCCAGGTTCAAGCAATTCTGCCTCATCCTCTTGAGTAGCTGGGATTACAGGTGCACGCCACCATGCCTGGCTAATTTTTGTATTTTTAGTAGAGATGGAGTTTCACCATGTTGGCCTGGTTGGTCTCCAACTCCTGACCTCAGGTGATCCACCTGCCTTGGCCTCTTAAAGTGCTGGGATTACAGGCATGAGCCACTGCACCTGGCCAACACACGGTTAGCTTTAAACCAATAAAATTACTGTAAGATAAGCCAAATCTCCCTGAAAGCTCCATGTAGAATAGTTTGTAATCCATATTCTAATTATGACTTATAAAACATAGAACTTAGAAAAGTAATTACTTCTTAATAAGTTTGTTCATTTATTAAATTGAGTTTTGCTCTAAAATATGTTCTTAGGTAAACAGAACAGATCTAATTAATCAATTTAACAAGTTACTGCACTTACAGCAATAAAATCTTTTTCTAATCCTTATTCAAATTCAAAGTACCAAGCCATTGTTGGGAAATAGTTATTAATTCTCCAAATTATTATGACAATCCCATCCTTTCAAATATTCTTTTTTGACCTAAAAATATAATTTATGGAGAGCTGGTACTACAAACTATTAAATGGAATTAGCACATACATAGACAAAGAATTACTAATAAGTTTGATGTCAGTTTGAATGGTAAACCAATGTGTCTCCTAGTAGTCACTCCATCTCTTCCTAAATAATCACAAAGTGTCCACTTTAAAAGCCATTCTAAGCCAGGCATGGTGGCTCACGCCTGTAATCCCAGCACTTTGGGAGGCCGAGGCAGATAGATCATGAGGTCAGGAGTTCGAGACCAGCCTGACCAACATAGTGAAACTCTGTCTCTACTAAAAATATAAAAACTAGCCAGGCATGGTGGCATGTGCCTGTAGTCCCAGCTACTCAGGAGGCTGAGGTAGGAGAATCACTTGAACCCGGGAGGCCGAGGTTTCAGTGAGCTGAGATCGTGCTACTGCACTCTAGCCTAAGCAACAGAGTGAGACTCTGTCTCAAAAAAAAAAAAAAAAAAAAAAATTAAACAACAACAACAAAAAGCCACTCTAGGATTTTGCTGCAGTGACTGCCAAGCTCTCTTCCAGGGGAATTAAGCACCTTATTCCTTTTTTTTTTTTTTTTTTTTGAGACAGAGTCTCACTCTGTTGCCCAGGCTGGAGTACAGTGGCCTGATCTCCATTCACTGTAACCTCTGCCTCTTGGGTTCAAGAGAGTCTACTGCCTCAGCCTCCCCAGTAGCTGGGACTACAGGTGTGCGCCACCCCGTCCAGCTAATTTTTGTATTTTTAGTAGAGACAAGGTTTCACCATGTTGGCCAGGCTGGTCCCAAACTGCAGACCTTAATTGACTCACCTGCCTCAGCCTCCCAAACTGCTGGGATTACAGGCGTGAGCTGCTGTGCCCAGCCAGCTTTATTCATTTTGAAAACCACAAATCAGTCGGGTGCAGTGGCTCATGCCTGTAATCCCAGCACTTTGGGAGGCCCAGGCGGGCAGATCACGAGGTCAGGATTTTGAGACCAGCCTACCCAACATGGTGAAATCCCGTCTCTACTAAAAACACAAAAACTTAGCTGGGCATAGTGGTGGGTGTCTGTAATCCCCGCTACTTGGGAGGCTGAGGCAGGAGAATCACTTGAACCCAGGAGGCGGAGGTTGCAGTGAGCCAAGATCGCACCACTGCACTCCCCAGCCTGGGCGACAGAGTGAGACTCCATCTCAAAAAAAAAAAAAAAAAAAATAGAGAACAACAAGTCTTCAGTCTTCCAGCACTTCTGTTGTCCACACTTTGGTGAAAATGATAGCAACAAATGAGTTTTATCATCCATGAGACTTTTTATTCTTGGCTTTAATTCCTCTGGGCCAGGAGCTTTAAACTCAATGGGAATATCCAGTATTCTCTCAACAACATTTCTGTCAAAAGCTTTGCTTGTCTCTTAACCATTTTTGTCATATTTTCTGGTCAGAAAAGCAGCAACATAGGATTGGAGTAAGTCCCTTCTTCCTTTCTGCGTCACTGCCATTGATATTATTTCTTATTTTTAAAATAGAGACAGGGTCTCACTTTGTTGCCTGGTCTCGAACTCCTGGGCTCAAGCAATCCACCAGCCTCAGCCTCACAAAGTGCTAGAATTACAGGCATGAGCCACCACACCCAAAAGAATAAAATAACTGGATAACTTCCTTCCAGTTCTTTCTGCCACTGAGAAGCAATTAACATTCAACTTTATTTTTCTCTCCATACTTTTCTCCCCAGTCATTTCCTAATAGGGAGAAAAAGACATAATTTATTAGCTACTATTAATATTTATCCAAACTAATCTCCAATTTAAAAATAAATAAGACTGGGTGTGGTGGCTCATGCCTGTAATTCCACCACTTTGAGAGGCTGAGGTGGGTGGATCACCTGAAGTCAGGAGTTTGAGACCAGCCTGGCCAACAAGGCAAAACTCCGTCTCTACTAAAAGCACAAAAATTAGCCAGGCCTGGTGGCACGCGCTTGTAGTCCTAGCTACTCAGGAGGCTGAAGCAGGAGAATCGCTTGAACCTGGGAGGCAGAGGTTGCAGTGAGCTGAGATCACACCACTGCACTCCAGCCTGGGTGACAGAGAGAGACTCTGTCTCAAAAAATAAAAATAAAAAAAATAAAACTAACTAAATAAGTCTTTTCAACAAATGGTGCTGGAACAACTGAATATCAACATGCAAAATAATGAAATCAAACCCCTTCCTCATACCACACACAAAAGTTAACTCAAATGGATTATGTAAGACCTAATGTAAATGTAAATGTAAGAGCTAAAACTATACAATGCTTAGAAGAAAATATAGGAATAAATCTTCACAGTATTGGGTTAGTCAAAACCTTCTTAAATATGACACCAAAAGCATCAATGACAAGATAAAAAATAGTTAAGTTGGTCTTCATAAAAATTAAGTATTTTGGATAGGCGCGGTGGCTCACGCCTGTAATCCTAGCACTTTGGGAGGCCGAGGGGGCCAGGTCACCTGAGGCTGGGAGTTCGAGACCAGCCTGACCAGCATGGAGAAACCCTGTCTCCACTAAAAATACAAAATTACCCAGGCATGGTGGCACATGCCTGTAATCCCAGCTACTCAGGAAGCTGAGGCAGGAGAATCTCTTGAACCCAGGAGGCAGAGGTTGCAGTGAGCCAAGACCATACCATTGCACACTAGCCTGGACAACAAGAGTGAAACACTGTTTCAAAAAAAAAAAAAATTAAGTTTTTTGTTGTGTTTCAACGGACACCATCAAAAAAGATAAAAGATACTAGGAGGAAGTATTTGCAAGTCATATTGCATGCATGCACTTCATAATGATATTTTGGTCAATGACCTTAAACCACTGATCCGCCTGCCTCGGCCTCCCAAAGTGCTGGGATTACAAGCATGACCCACCATGCCCATCTAAGAACATTAGATCTAAGCCTTCAGTTTACAATCTAAGAAAGAAAATGGCCAGGCACGGTGGCTCATGCCTGTAATCCCAGCATTTTGGGAGTCCAAGGTGGGGGAATCACCTGAGGTCAGGAGTTTGAGACCAGCCTGCCCAACATGGTGAAACCCCGTCTCTAACAAAAATACAAAAAATTATCCGGGCGTGGTGGCGGGCGCCTGTAATCCTAGCTACCCAGGAGGCGGAGGCAGGAAAATCGCTTCGACCCAAGAGGTTGCAATAAGCTGAGATTGCACCATTGCACCCCAGCCTGGGCAATAGGAGCGAAACTCCAAAAAAAATTAAAATAAATAAAATAAGGAAAGAAAGGAAAGAGAGAGAAGGAAGGAAAGAGAGAGAAGGAAGGGAAGGAGGGAGGGAAGGAGGGAAGGAGGAAAGGAGGGAAAGAAAGGAAGGAAAGGAAGGAAAGGAGGGAAAGAAGGGAAGGAAAGAAAGGAAGGAAGGAAGGAAGGAAGGAGGGAGGGAGGGAGGAAGGAAGGAAGGAGGAAGGAATGAAGGAAGAAGGAAGGAAGGAAGGAAGGAAGGAATAGAAACGAAAGAAAGAAGAAAGAAAGAAAGAAAAGAAAGAAGAAAGAAAGAAAGAAATGAAGAAGAAAAGAAGGAAACAGGAAGAAGAAGAAAGGAAGGAAGGAAGGAAGGAAGGAAGGAAGGAAGGAAGAAAATAAAGGGAGAGACAATGGTCTGTCCATTACATCCCATGCTGGCTATTCCCTAAGTAAGAACTTCTCTTTCCTTACTAATGTAGAAGTTTCATCATGAGTTTTGTCTTTTCTGGAAAATGCAGAAGTAATTTCTCTGTCTCATCTCTTGCTATTTATCTGTCCATCCATTTGTCTACTCATCCATTTATTCATTCATCCATCCCTCCATCTATATATTTTTAATCAGAAGAAAACTTAGGGAAAAAATCTAGTTCAATCCTTTCATTTTATGACTTATTTAGAATGCCAAGGTCCCATGAGGAGATGTACTCAAACCATGATTTTGTTAAGCACATATTTGCTATGCCAATACATTTGGCAGGCAGAATGTACCAAGTATAATGTAAAAACTAGCTCGTGTCTGTAATCCCAGCACTTTGGGAGGCTGAGGTGGGAGGATCACTTGAGCCCAGGAGTCTAAGACCAGCCTGGGCAACGTAACAAGACTCTATCTCTACAAAAAAATTTTAAAATTAGCAAGGTGTGGTGGTAGCAAGGTGCACCTGTAGTCCCAGCTACTTGGGAGGGTGAGGTAAGAGGATTACTTGAGCCTAGGAGGTCGAGACTGCAGTGAGCCATGGTTGTGCCACTGTACTCCAGCCTGTGTGACAGAACAAGACCTTGTCTCCAAAAAGGAAAAGCAAAAAGCAAAACAAAAAGGTAAAAAGTTGACTCAGGGTGTAAACATTGAGGATGAGTGAGAAACAATAGTATTGTGTTCAAAAAGAAGTTAAAGCTGTAATGTTTGAACTCATCTTTTTCTTTTTTTTTTTTGAAAATGAAAACTGTGAACTCTGAGGGACAGAGGCCACGACTTATTCATGTTTGCCTTACCCACATCTGACACACAGCAGATGTTCCATGAACATTTGAATGAAGGAATGATTAAATCAATAAAATTACTTTTAGTAGGATTATGTTCTTGGCCCTGATTCAGATACATCCAATTTTTCTAGCCTGGTAGAATCTTTTTTGAATGCTGATATCACTACCCAGTATCTCTATTTCTTTAATTCTAATACATATTTTTTCATATTGTAATATTTCTGAAATCATGATGCATCTCTTATAGTTGATTTATTTAGATAATGTATTATTTTTCCTGAAAAACTGTTATTAAATCAATGGTGCATCTTACAATCATTGACATCTCAAAGCTGAGGAAATTAACTTGCTAATACTAGCTTGTTAATATTATCAGAAAATGGGATAGGTATACATCTAAGTCACTGAAACTGTTAAACAAGAAAAGACAGGGCAATTTAACAGGGATAAATACTAGATGCTGAATTTGGATCTAAAAATCAACTACATATGTTCGAGAGGAGGGATATATGGTTCAACAGCAGCAGCAGCACCTATGCTGCCCAGTCCCGATCTGCCAGATCCTGCAGGTCATTATTTCCTCGTGGTTGTATTCTAGGGCCGGGAAGTTTCCCATTCAGCTAGTATTCCAACCCAGACTCTTTCTCTCCTTACTGCCCTGGTCAATTAGTCCTAGTATGTGGACTCTGACAGGCACAAAGGTGTTGGTAAATTTGGGAGTCTTTTTGGACAGGCTTCAGGGGTATAATCATATAATCAACAGCAGTACAAGGGCAACAGATTTAGGAGTTTCAATGAACTGTAAACTTGATATGATCAATGATGTGATATAACTAGACATAAAGCAATCTAAGTAAATAGTTTCCAGCTTAAAGCTGGATGTGGTGGTGTGTGTCTATAGTCCCATATACTCAGGAGGCTGAGACAGGAGGACCACTTGAGCCCAGGAGTTCGAGGTTGCAGTGAACTATGATTTGAAACAGAGTGAGACCTTATCTCTAAAAAGAAAAAAAGGAAAAGAAAAAGAAAAGAAAAAATAGCTTCCAGCTCAAGTTAAGACTGGTCTTCTTCCTTTCTTTCTTCCCTCCAATAAAGTGCTGGGCTACTTCTGCCCACACACTTGAAGAGTAAAGCCATACCCACAATCAAGCAATCAGAATAAGAAACAGACTGAAACTCTAATCACATTAAGAAATAGTCAAAGGACACTTTGGGAGGCCAAGGCAGGAGGACTGCTTGAGCCCAAAAGATCAAGACCAGCCTGGGCAATATAGTGAGACACATCTCTAGAAAAAGAAAAAAGAAATAGTCAAAGGAATTTGAGTTACTTGTCTCATCAATGACTGAAAAGGTGACATGTTTCCAATTATATGAATGATTGTCTTGTGGAAGAACATTTTGGGATTAAATTAGAACTGATAAATAGAAGTCGCTGAAGATATTATTATTATTATTATTATTTTTTTTTTTTTTGAGACGAAGTCTTGCTCTGTCGCCCAGGCTGGGGTGCAGTGGCCGGATCTCAGCTCGCTGCAAGCTCCGCCTCCCGGGTTCACGCCATTCTCCTGCCTCAGCCTCCCGAGTAGCTGGGACTACAGGCGCCCACCACCTCACCCGGCTAGTTTTTTGTATTTTTAGTAGAGACGGGGTTTCACTGTGTTAGCCAGGATGGTCTCGATCTCCTGACCTCGTGATCCGCCCGTCTCGGCCTCCCAAAGTGCTGGGATTATAGGCTTGAGCCACCGCACCCGGCCAGATATTAACTCAATATAAATTAAACCATAATGCTTTTCAAAAGTAGGTTGGGCTGCCTCTCAAACAAGCTACCCATCTCTGGAGGTATTTATGCAAAAATTAGGTGACATCTTCTAGGGAATCGTGGTAGCCAGTCTCCAAGATGGCCCCATGATCCATACCTCCTGGTATTCATGCCTTTGGGTCTTTCCCTCCCTTAGCTGTGGACTAGACTTAACGAGTCACTTCTAATTAATAGAAGAAGACAGTATGCTGGGATATAACTTAGAGACAAGGCTATTAAAGGCAATATGGCATCATTCCCTTTATCTTGTATCACTTGCTCGGGGGGATGTCAACTGTCACGTAGTGACCAGTCCTACGGCAAGGCCCACGTGATGAAGAACTGAAATCTCTTGCCAACTAGCAAGTGAGCTTGAAGTGAATCTTCTAGACTCAGTCAAACCTTAAGTTGACTGCATCTGCAGCTGACAGTTTGACTTCAACTTCATCAAAGACCCTGAATTAGAACCACCCAGCTAAGTTGCACCAAGATTCCTGACTCTCTAAAACTATTTTAAAGTTGATAAATTTGGGGGTAATTTGTTTTGCAGCCAATAGACAACAAATACAGGGATGTTATAGGTGGTTCAGATATCTTGTTGGACAATAGTATTTTGTCTTTTATGATCCCTTTGACTTTGAGAGTCTATGATCAGGTATGAAATGATATTTTTGTCCAGAAGATTATTCCCTGATGGGAGTTAATGCTAAGCAAATGAAAACAAATTTCCATTGATATGCATTATTTTATTTATTTTATTTTATGAGACAGAGTCTTGCACTGTTGCCTAGGCTGGAGTGCAGTAGCGTGATCCTGGCTCACTGCAACCTCTGCCTCCTGGGTTCAAGGGATTCTCCTGCCTCAGCTTCCCTAGAAGCTGAAATTATAGGCACCCGCCACCATACCCAGCTAATTTTTGTATTTTTAGTAGAGACGGGGTTTTGTCATGTTGGCCAGGCTGGTCTCGAACTCCTAACCTCAAGTGATCCGCCTGCCATGGCCTCCCAAAATGCTGGGATTACAGACGTAAGCCACCACGCCCAGCCTAGAAACACCACCTCTTACAGCCAGAATCCTATTGTCCAGCTCAACTCTACCATTTCTTTACTGTTGGTTCCCCGCTTGCCCCTTCACCTACCGCAGCCTGCTTGACTTATCTGTGTTTACTTAAACACAGGCTTTGCTCCACCCAGCACCTGTGCAGCCTATTCCTGATCTACCAGATCCTGTGGGTCATTATCTACTCCTGGCCATGATCCAGGGCCAGGAAACTTTCCATTCAGCCAATATTCCAGCCCAGCCTCCTCTCTCTTCTTGCTACCCTAGTCAATTTAGTCCTAGCATGTGGACTCTGACAGGCACAAAAGTGTTAGTAAATTTGGGGGTCTCTTTGGACAAGCTTCAGGCTATAATCATATTTTGAAAGCTTTCAGGTAGGGCATCCAACAAGACTCATTCTGTCCCAGAAACTTCGAGTTTTGTGATTTCTACTCTATACCTTGTATACATTGGATCTTTCTTTTACTTAATGTCTTAAATAATTACCCAAGGTCTCCTCTCTGACAGCGAAACATTGAAACAACCTTTGGAGGACTGGGCGAGGTGGCTCACGCCTGTAATCCCAGCACTTTGGGAGGCCAAGGCAGGTGGATCATTTGAGGTCAGGAGTTCGAGACCAGCGTGGACAACAAGGTGAAACCCTGTCTCTACTAAAAATATTAAAAAATTAGCCAGGCGTGGTGGTGGGTGCCTTTAATCCCAGCTACTCAGGAGGCTGAGGCAGGAAAATCACTTGAACCCAGGAGGCAGAAGGTGCAGTGAGCCGGGATCGCACCACCGCACACTCCAGACTGGGCGATAGAATGAGACACTATCTAGAAAGAAAAGAGAAGAGGAAAGGGGAGGAGAGGAGAGAAAAGAAAAGAAAGAGAAAAAGAAAGAGAAAGAAAACAATCTGGAGATTTATTTTAATCATTCATTTATAAAATTTTAAAGATAGTCTTTGAGCTATAGCACTAGTGATTGTCTCTAAGGCTCTCAATACAAGTTTAATAAAATAGTGATGTTTCTCAGAGTACAGGGCTGAGGCAGAATAGGGCCCAAAGAAATACTTTTATAAACACGTTAAGATCTCTGTGAAAGTAACTAATTCACGAATCTGTTTACCTTGGCAGTGTCTATGGGGTTCACGATTTCATGCTTGACGTTTTTCTTTTCTGCTCCAATACAAAAGTAAATCAGGCAAATGCATACTAGTTTTCCTAAAGATTCTTGAACAAACTTTTGTATAAACCAGTGCCAAAAGCTGCACTAAAAGTAGAGAAGAAAGAGTTATTCTGGATGTGTTTAGCACCTATAAAATACTCAAGTAAATTGTGACTATTACTTTCAGTCAAATAGATGATCAAAGACATCCTCTCCTTTTGATCCTAGTTGTTCGGATTTCTACTGCCTTCCTCATCGGTAGAATTCACTAGGTCTATAGATAAAATCTGCAAAACCTCAGCAGTCAACAGGCAACTCCACAGCCTTTTAACAATATTGCTCTACCTTATTTTAGCACCTTATATTTCCCTATCACTTTACACCATGACATTCCTGCATTGAAATCATTATGTAAAATGAAATGTGAAGGGAAGCAGTTGTCAACTTTAGAAAGATCTGAGCATTTACACACCTGGCCCTTTCCAGTGGGCAGTTCAAAGGCAAAGCAATCTAGTCACAGAGGCAGGAGAGTTAAACTGAAACTATGACTATTCAGTGTCTTTATTACTTTGAAGACCAAAGGGTGTTTGATCCTTGTTCTAATACCTGCTTCTTGGTAACACTGTATGAAGTGCACTGATGCATCTCTGGCATCTACATTAGCATTTCATTCTTGCTCATCCACCTTTCCAAACAATCATGGGGAGCGTAAATAATATATTGTATTTAATAAATGCAAGTGACAGCATGGGAAATATATACTTCTTTTTTAAAGTAGTGTTTTAGGCCAGGCGCGGTGGCTCATGCCCATAATCCCAGCACTTTGGGAGGCCGAGGCAGGTGAATCATGAGGTCAAGAGATCGAGACCAACCTGGCCAACGTGGTAAAACCCCGTCTCTACTAAAATTACAAAAATTAAGGGGGTGTGGTGGTGCACACCTGTAGTCCCAGCGACTTGGGAGACTGAGGCAGGAGAACTGCTTGAACGTGGGAGGCGGAGGTTGCAGTGAGGCGAGATTGCGCCACTGCATTCCAGCCTGGCAACAGAGCAAGACTCCATCTAAAAAAAAAAAAAAAAAAAAAAAAAAAAAAAAAGTAGTGTTTTTAAATTTATTTGGTCAATATAGAAGAAACACATGCTTATTACAGGAGATTTGGAAAATGTCAAAAAGAAGAAAGTTTTAAAAATCACATTATACCCACTACCCAAAAGATAGCCATTAATAATGTTTCCATTTCCTTTTGGGCTTTTATTCATGCACAGTTTCAAAAGAAACATTGCTGTGATCATTCTCTCTATATATAGTATGTATATACTTTTGTGTCCTATTTTCACTTCCAATTATAACATAAGCAAAAAATGCATACTTTGAAAGTTGATGTGAGTTCAGAGTTTAGTAAAAATATGTGTTTCATTTGAATTGGAGTCAAGACTATAATATTCCTTTGAACATTATACAACATGTTTCTTCATCATTCCACCATTCCCTTTTGCATTGTTTAAGTTGAACATTACATCTTTTCTAGAGTTTGGAAAATGTTATGTTTTGGACAGTGAATATGGTTGCTAGCAGTTATTTTATGACAAAATACATTTGAATTAAAAGCATTATTTTATTTATTTTTTGAGACAGAGTCTTGTTCTTTCACCCAGGCTGGAGTGCAGTGGCACTCTGCAACCTCTGCCTCCTGGGTTCAAATGATTCTCCTGCCTCAGCCTCCTGAGTAGCTGGGATTATAGGCATGTGCCACCATGCCTGGCTAATTTTTGTATTTTTAGTAGAGACCGGGTTCCACCACGTTGGCCAGGACAGTCTTGAACTCCTAACCTCAGGTTATTTGCCCACCTCAGCCTCCCAAAATGCTGAGATTACAGGCATGAGCCACTGGGCCTGGCCAAAAACATTATTTTAAATCTGTTAGTTTGCACTAGGTCTGATATTTATATCAAGAAATATTTTATTCGACTTATTAACATATTACCAAAGATCAAGTATTATCTTTAAATTGAAATAATTCTGTTTCTTATAATAATAGGCTTCTGTGAAGCAATGATTTTAAAACTCCACATCACAAATATTTATTAAACTCTTCAATGTTACATCAGTTTTCCTCCCACACACCCATACTGCAGTCCCAGAATAAGACACATAAGGAGTAGTAATCAAGAATTAAGACTTTCTTGTTAAAAACTGTCAAAAGCTTGCTACACCAGCATCCAGCGACAGGAGGAGAAATGTCTCTAGTCTACTACACTCCCCTGCAAGCCAGGTTTTAATTTGTTGAGAAGGGGGAAAAGCCTATAAAAATCTTGGCAAAATACAGAGCTGCTAATTTAATCAATTTTAGTAGTTAAAGCAGTGATTTCAAGTGCTAACACAATCTGTTGAAAGAACTAATTTCCAAGGTAGGGGAGATTCATTTATTTCTACTTTTTCTTCCCAGTTTTCCAATCTAAGGCTATGTGGGCAGCCCTCATGCACTCACTGAGACACCCCCTCCCACGAGTTAGGAATCTTGGGCCCTAACTCAATCCCTGAAGCAGCAGAGAAACAGGCCTTCATTTCCCCTGGGGAGGGCTTTCCAGGTGCAGGTGAAATAGACCTCAACTGATAGATACCTGTAGTAATAGATACTTGCTTGAGGGTGCATTAAGAGCTAAAATCATGCTGAACCACAAGAAAGGGCTAGGTGCTTGCTACACATTGCCCCTGAGAGAGAGAAGGGGTGCTCTGCATCTCCCCTAATTCTGAAATCTCCCAGTTCTCAGCCAAGCATGTTGGCTCACGCCTGTAATCCCAGCAGTTTGGGAGGCCAAGGCGGGTGGATCAACTGAGATCAGGAGTTCAAACCAGCCTGGCCAACATGGCAAAACCCTGTCTCTAATAAAAATACAAAAAAAAAAAAAAAATAACTGGGCATGGTGGTGCGTGCCTGCAGTCCCAGCTACTGGGGAGGCTGAGGCAAGAGAATCTCTTGAACCTGGGAGGCAGCAGTTGCAGTGAGCCAAGATCGCACCATTGCACTCCAGCCTGGGCGACTGAGAGAGACTCCGTCTCAAAAATAAATAAATAAATCTCTCAGTTCTCACTGCCTCTCATCATTAAATTTCCTTTGCAGCAGTGTAGTGGCACCATATTTTGATATACTAACAGATATGTTTCTAATTCCTGGTAGATCCTTTATACCCCCTTGAAAGCTATACAATGAGACATTAATTACCTTGGGAAAGGGTTGCTACAGCAGAAAAGGCTTTTTGAGTGTGATGAGCCAAACCCTGAAGATCTCAGAGCATGAACAATTTACGATATTGCTAAGTGCCATCTCTGAAACTAGATAAAGTTTACTTGGGCTGGAGGAATGAAGAGAGAGAGAATCAGAAGGAAAGAAAGTTTAGACAGCAGTAGGTTCCTAAGAAAGGGTCAGGGAACTTCCCCAGGCTGGGCACGGTGGCTCATGCCTGTTATCCCAGCACTTTGGGAGGCCAAGGCAAGTGGATCACCTGAGGTTAAGTCAGTAGTTCAAGACCAGCCTGGCCAACATGGTAAAACCTGTGTCTACTAAAAAAAAAAAAAAAAAAAAAAAAAATAGCCGGGCACAGTGGCTTGCACCTGTAATCCCAGCTACTTGGGAGGCTGAGGCAGGAGATTAGCTTGAACCCAGGAGGCAGAGGTTGCAGTGAGCTGGGATCGCACCATTGCCTGGGTGACAGAGTGATACTCTGTCTCAAAAAAAAGCTTCCTCTCATACCCAACAGGCATGAAGAAGCCAAGGTAGAGGAAAGCTGCGATGCATTCCCAGAATAGAGCCCAGGGAAGTTTCAACATACCGCAGTCCTCTCACCCACCATGGTGAGGACACAGAAGAAATATCTGGGTTGTGCACCTCAGCAGGTGAGACAGAGACAGCCTCCAAGCAGCCCCCTGGGCATCGGCGTGGTGCAGGGAGAAGGAAAACATTTTTTTTTTTTTTTAGAGTCTCGCTCTGTTGCCCAGGGTGGAATGCAGTAGCGCAATCTCAGCTCACTGCAACCTCCACCTCCCGGGTTCAAGCGATTCTCCTGCCTCAGCCTCCTGAGTAGCTGGGATTACAGGTGCATGCTACCACGCCTGGTTAATTTATATATATATATATTTTTTTTAAATTAGAGACGGGGTTTCATCATGTTGGTCAGGCTGGTCTCGAACTCCTGACCTCAGGTGATCCACTCATCTCGGCCTACCAAAGTGCTGGGATTACAGGTGTTAGCCACCGCACCCAACTGAAGCAAAACGTTTTCCACACACCTGAAAGTAACACAGACCTGGAGCAAGAGCTTAGGCACCCCACCTAGTTTTCTGCAGTCCAGGAATGATGAGGGAAGCATGAAAGTAGGGGAAAACAGTGTATCAAGAGAGGCTTTGCAGCTAGAAGAGACCAAAAAAAAAAAAAAAAAAAAAAAGTACTTGGGAGGCTGAGGCGGGAGGATAAAAATAAAATAAAATAGGCCGGGTGTGGTGGCTCATGCCTGTAATTCCAGCACTTTGGGAGGCCAAGGCAGGTGGATCACTTGAGGCCAGGAATTTGAGACCAGCCTGGCCAGCACAGTGAAACTCTGTCTTTACTAAAAATACAAAAATTAGCTGGACGTGGTGGCTCACACCTGTAATCCCAGCTACTTGGGAGGCTGAGGCAGGAGAATCACTTGAATCCGGAAGGTGGCGGTTGCAGTGAGCTGAGACCACACCACTGCACTCCAGCCTGGGTGACAGAGTGAGACTCTGTCTCAGAAATAACTAACTAAATATAAATAAATAAATAAATAATAAAATAAAATAAAAACAGCTACCTGGGCCAAAGACAGAAGAATCAGATAGAATGTGGTACATGTTGGCAGATGCCAGCATGGTCTGATGAACAAGGGCAAGACACTACCTGTCCTCACCCTGATGCTGTGCCACTAGGTAAGTCCCCAGATCTCAGAGGAAAAGAGCAGTGGGAACCCTAAACTGACTAAGATTTGGTATCTGTCACTTAGCAGAATGACACTCTTCGAGTGCAGAAGAGAAATTAAGTCGTGGAAAAATGGAAAAAGGCATATTTCTTGCAAAACTGATTCATGTCATGAGATTTATGCTGGTCACATGTATCCCACGGAATTTCCAATAAATGTACACCATAAACAAAAGACTTTTTAAAAATGTCATATGTATTAGCCTTTGAATAAGAGTTGGACATCATGCAGGAGTGTGAAGAAAAGAACATCTTTGTTGTGTTCTAATCAATATCATCTTCAGACTGGAATTACAGCTTTACTCTATTTCTTTGGGGGTGAAGTAACTATTTTCCTTAGTTTGTTCAAGAATGGATTGACTGATTAATCAAAATTCTAGAAATAACTGGAGGATAGTACTATGCTGCCTGCTTTCATTAACTGCTTGGTTGGTGGACTGACAAAGCACTGTAATCGTTTCTTTGCAATTCCCATGGTGAAGTAATCTCAGATGTCACTAGCATCATTCACCTCCCCATCAACTCCCACGCCTCTGCCGTGTCATGATGACCTGGGATAAAGACTGTGGGTGGGGGCAAGGGTTGTCACAAGTTGTAGATTAGACAAACCAGAGGGGACCTCAGAAAAGCATTTATTTTGGTTCTGGCTTCCAAGCAGGTCTGCAGCCAGATCGTTCAAAAAGAATGATTGTCTATCCTATGCTTAAAGATCTCCAAAGAAGGCAATCTCTGATAAGCTGTTTTAACATACAAAATCTGTATTTTGAGAAGTTTCCTCCTTTTATCAAATCTAAACCTAAACCCATCTCTTTTTGTTTTCTTCTTTGTGATCGGTGATAAAAATACATCATATGATTCTGTTTTGAAATCCTGGTTTGGGCTTATAGATAGTATTTATTCTGCTAGAGATGTTGGCCCTTTTAGAAAAGAGTTTCTGGGCCGGGCGTGGTGGCTCAAGCCTGTAATCCCAGCACTTTGGGAGACCGAGGCAGGCGGATCACAAGGTCAGGAGATCGAGACCATCCTGGCTAACACGGTGAAACCCCGTCTCTACTAAAAAATACAAAAAACTAGCCGGGCGAGGTGGCGGGCGCCTGTAGTCCCAGCTACTCGGGTGGCTGAGGCAGGCGAATGGCGTGAACCCAGGAGGCGGAGCTTGCAGTGAGCTGAGATCTGGCCAGTGCACTCCAGCTTGGGTGACAGAGCGAGACTCCATCTCAAAAAAAAAAAGAAAGAAAAGAAAAGAGTTTCTCTCTTAAATGGGGATTTTGTAACTTGCTGTCTCAGAGGCAGATTTCTGATGACTAATGGGGTAATTTTTTTTTTTTTGTTTTTGAGACGGAGTTTCGCTCTTGCTGCCCAGGCTAGAGTGCAACGGCGTGATCTTGGCTCACTGCAAACTCTGTCTCCTGGGTTCAAGCGAGATGGGGTTTCTCCATGTTGGTCAGGCTGGTCTCGAGCTCCTGACCTCAGGTGATCCACCTGCCTTGGCCTCCCAAAGTGTTGGGGTTACAGGTGTGAGCCACCGCGCCTGGCCTAATGGGTTGATTTTATGCAGTGTGAGACACCAGTAGCTGGGTAGCTGGACACTTCTCTGAAGTGCTGCCTTTCCCTCAGGCACTGCTCGTGTGGAGATACCCAGCAGAGGACCAGAAAGAGCTCTCCAGTTGTGTCAGCTGTGAGGAAGGAAGGGAGAAACAAGAAGCGAAACCTGAGGCAGGACACCCTATTCCATGGCACAAACGGGGTCACCTCATGGGCAGTAGCTGTGACAGAGGAAGCCAGAGCAGAGATTTTGGTGGCAAAATATCTTGAAGTCCTGAACCTTGAAGTCTTACATGAAAATATCTTGAAGTCCTATGTGAACCTTGGATGGACATTACTCTAAGACAAGGATTTAAGATGAGTTACAAAAGAGTATTCCATTCTAGCATGGCAAGAAACCTGGGCAAAAAATTATTAAGTGATCAATAAAGCTAAAAGTTAGTGGGAAAATGTAGTAAAGTCTACACAGGTACTTGTGAGCTTTGTTTTTCCCAATGATATCTTTAATTAAATGAGTAATATCCACCAGGTGTCGTAGCTAACACCTGTAATCTCAATACTATGGGAGGCTGAAGTGGGAGGATCATTTGAGCTCAGGAGGTTGAGGCTGCATTGAGCCTGGATCATGCCACTGCACTCCAGCTTGGGCATCACAGTGAGACTCTGCCTCAAAAAAAAAGTTAGTTGGGTATGGTGGTACGCACCTGTAGTCCCAGCTACTTGTGACACTGAGGCAGGAGGATCACTTGAGCCCAGGAGTACAAGGTTACAATGAGCCATGATCGCCCCACTGCACTCCAGCCTTGGTGACCGAGTGAGATCCTGTCTCAAAAAATAAAATAATTTTTAAAGCAATATTGAAATACATTCTCATTGTAAAATGTAAGCATTAGAATTACGGCTAATGGGCTGGGTGCGGTGGCTCAACACTTTGAGAAGCTGAGGCACGTGGATCACAAGGTCAGGAGTTCGTGGCCAACATGGAGAAACCCCGTTTCTACTAAAAATACAAAAATTAGCGGGCCGTGGTGGTGGGTGTTTGTAGTCCCAGCTACTTGGGAGGCTGAGGCAGGAGAATCACTTAAGCCTGGGCGGTGAAGGTTGCAGTGAGCTGAGATTGCACCACTGCACTCCAGCTTGGGCGACAGAGTGAGACTCCATCTCAAAAAACAAACAAACAAACAAACAAATAGAATTATGGCTAATGTCCTCTTTGACCATTTCTTTCCCCCCTACAACCCCCCCATCACCCCCCATCCTAATAGGCACCCTAGAGAAGGGTCATTCTTCTGTGTTTGGGAGATAACTTTCTGCTTTTCTGGCCCATACAGTCTCCTCCTCTTGGGGCTAAGGAAGATAATGGGGAAGATGGTGAGGATGAGTCAATATTTCCTCTACTCTTAGACAGAGGCTCAAAAGAGAATCATTGGGAGTTTCTCAGTCCAACCAAATCATGATGCAATCAGGAAAAAGGACCTAAAATTTTGGCATGTAGTCTTTCATTTTTCAATTTGCAGTGTCAGTGCCAATTTGTCTTTTTGTGTGTATATCTGTACAATTTTTTTTTGTTGTTGTTTCTTTAGGCATTTTTCAAAAGAAATTAAGGGAAGGTACATCAGGCCCAACTGATCTGCCATCAACAACCTGGAAGCTTTTCATTCAATTTTTTGTGTCATCAGTCTTTGCTTCTCATCTCTGGAATATTGTGATAATTTCAAAATGATCTTCCTATTTCTCTATCTCCTCATCTACCCATCTTTCTTCTCTCAACTGCCTTCCCTTTAATTCATCCATAGTCATAGTTATAAAATATCATTGTTAGCCAGGCATGGTGGCTCATGCCTGTAATCCCAGCACCTTGGGAGGCTGAGGCTGGTGGATCAACTGAGGTCAGGCCAACATGGTGAAACCCTGTATCTACTAAAAGTATAAAAATTAGCCAGGCATGATGGTAGGCAACTGTAATCCCAGCTACTCAAGAGGCTGAGGCAGGAGAATGGCTTGAATGTGGGAGGCAGAGGTTGCAGTGAGCTGAGACTGCACCATTGCACTCCAGCCTGGGCAACAGGAGCGAGACTCTGTCTCAAAAAAAAAGGAAAAAAGAAAAATAAATAAAAAATAAAACATCATTGTTATTTCATCAATCTACACCAGCTTTTCATTGCCTAGAGAATGGAGTCTCAGTTCCTCAGGTTGACATTCCACAATCTGATCCCAAAATGTGAATCTACACTTAAACCACTCACTACTCAAACTTCATTCCAACCATTGTTCCTGAATGTTCTGTGTGTTATGCCTATCTTGACATGAATACTCCAGCCTTTACCCTATCTAAATTCTGTTCCCTTCATTTCTCTGAGTTCCATCTGTCTTTCAGAGCAGTGTGCTAGCTCTGTACGTCACACAGAAATGAATTTTACAATGTAGAAATCCTGTTCTCATTTGCAGTACAATTTGACAATACATTTCAATAACCATAGAAGTGTTCAAATCCTTGGGCTCAGAAATCTCACTCCTGAGAATTTATTCTTTAATAAACAGAAATAGAGGAAAGGTTAAGTCAATTATGATGCATGTACTTAATAAAATAGGATACAGGTATTTAAAGTTATAACTAGAAGCACTATATAGCTTATGAAAATGCTTATGAGAAATTAAAGAAAAACAGAGAATAAAATTGTGATTAAATCTGGAAACCTGGAAAGGGAACTAGAGAAACAGTTGATTTGTGAGGTGGTGGGAGGTTACGTGATTCTTTTTCTCTTATTTGGATTCCCTTGATGCCACCCTTTTTTTTTTTTTTTTTTTTTTGATATGAAGTCTCCCTCTGTTGCCCAGGCTGGAGGGCAGTGGCACAATCTCAGCTCACAGCAACTTCCACCTCTGCTTCTTGGGTTCAAGTGATGATTCTCTGGCCTCCGCCTCCCAAAGTGCTGGGATTACAGGAAGGAGCCACTGCACCCGGCCCCTTGTTGCCACCTTAACACTATTCTTATGATATGTAATTGTGATGCATAATTGCTGTCTTGGCCGGGCACAGTGCAGCAGCTCCTTCAAAGTTGGGCATACATTTTCCATACAATTCAGCAATCCTACTCCAAGGTGTTTTCCCAAAATAAATGAAAATATATTTCCATACAAAGAACTGCTAGCAAATATATACCAGATTTATTTATAACCACCCCAAACTGGAAACAATCCAAATGTCTATCAACTGGGGATGGAGAAACAAATTGTGATACATCCATACAATGGGATGCTACATAGCGATAAAAAGAAATGAACTACCAGTACCTTCAATGACATATATACATTTCAAAACACCAAAACACCATGGTAAGTGATTGAAGTCACACTCAAAAGACTATATGTAGTATTATTTCATTTATATGACATTCTGTAAAATCAAAACCAAAGGGACAGAAACGAGATTAATGATTGCCAGAAATGAGATTAATGATTGCCAGAAAATGGAAGTGAGGATAGGAGATTGGGTACAAAGGATCATAAGAGAACTTTTGGGGTTGATGGATATGTTCCATATCTTGATTGTGGTGGTGACTACGTGAACCTGTACATTTTTGAAAACTCATTAAAACATACTCTGAAAAAGAGTACATTTTAACTCTGTGTAAATTATGTCCCCATAAATCTGATTCAAAAATTGAATTCTGCATACTGACAGCATTGGCATTACCTGGCATGTTGTAAGAAACGCTGAACCCCAAACTCCATCTGCGTGCAGACCTTGTGTTGTAGGTCAGGTTCCTCAGGAAACAGGCCCTGAGATTCTGAAATTTGCATACAGGAGTTTTCTTAAGGGGAGATCTTAGAGGGAATGGAAGTAGGATTGAATGGGATTGAATCCATCTGCAGTGCAATTCGACAGAAGCCTCAGCTGAGCCTACAGGGACCTCTGGAGCTGGAATTACCTTCAAGGTGGGCCCTCTCATCAAGCAGTCATTGGATGTGACTGCCCCCAAGGTCTGACCTTGGTTGGGCAAGGTGGTTCTCTTTAGCTGAAGGAAATTTCCAGAGAATGACTCAGCTGACAACTGTCAGCTGCCAGCACTCCCAGCAGCTAGGTAAATGAGTGCCTCCATCCTGAAAAGAGAATCTGGGCAACTCATCACAGCATCCACTACAGCTCACTCCTTGCACCTTTTGAGTCCACTTGTTTCGTAGAATATGTTCACTCCATCTTGGGAGAGCTCCTTCAGGGTTCTTCCTGGTCTCTTTTCCAGGGGAAACTTGTAAAGACAGTGGGATGAACCACATCCGTGCCCCCACCAATACCACAGCTGGTGTCAAGGCCACAGTCAATACTCATCATCTTCCTTCTCTACTGCGCATTCCAGATTACCTCCACCCTCAACCAGCACCTCTTCTGGTCTAAGTGGCCTGTCTGAGAGATGGACCCTGAGCCTTTTCCATGAGCAGTAGGAGCCCCAGATTATTATATCTTTCTTTCTCAGGCTGTGATGCTGCATTTGTTACTGTCAAGATTGAGCAGGGGATGTCAGGTGCAGTGGCTCACACCTGTAATCCCAGCATTTTGGGAGGCCGAGGTGGGCAGATCACTTGAGGTCAGGATTTTGAGACTAACCTGCCCAATATGGTAAAATCTGTCTCTACAAAAAATACAAAAATTAGCTGGGCATGGTGGCAGATGCCTGTAATCCCAGCTATTTGGGAGGCTGAGCCAGGAGAATTGCTTGAACCTGGTGGGTGGAGGCTGCAGTGAGCCGAGATCATGTCACTGCACTCCAGCCTGGATGACAGAGCAAGACCCTGTCTCAAAAAAAAAAAAAAAAAAAAAAAGATTGCGCAGGGGAATATCAACAGAAACCCCAGTGGATTACTTGGGTGCCAGACTTACTCTTCCCTGCCTCCATCATGTGACAGCAGTCCTATCTCCTCCCGATCAGGGCAATTCCTCCTGACAGGATGATGACTCATTTCCTTGCCTGCTGGTATCCTGGTATAAAGTACCTAATGGACTGACAGTTTACTAGAACTCTTGTGTCCCCTGGTGGAAATATTTTCCCTCTGGGAATGAAGACTTCTAGATCCACAGAACCTAGAAGCACAAATTCCCTATGTGAGCTATTGGGAGGGATGATAAACAGCCACTCCTACTTCTGCCCTTTGGTTCCCAGACTCATATATTCTACCATTTTAGGAACACAGCACTATATAATGGGCACTGATTTAGGGTATATACTGCACTCTGTAGGATGCCATCTATTAACTCTAAGCTATTGTCTCAGCTGGCTTTCAAAGGCCATCCCATTACCGTCAGGCCAGATGTCTCTGGGTAGCATGGAATATGATAGGACCTCTGGATCCCATGGTAAAGTGTCCTACTGACATACCTCCTTGACTGTTAAGTGGATTCCTTGAGCCAATACAATGTTTTACGGGTTCCCATCATGGTGGGCGAAGCACTATAAACCCTTGGACAGTGGTGCTGGATGAGGCAACACAAGTAAGAAAGGAAAATCCAGCCAGGTGAGGTGGCTCATGCCTGTAATCCTAGCACTTTGGGAGACCGAGGTGGGTGGATTACCTGAGGTCAGGAGTTCGAGACCACCTTGACCAATATGGTGAAACCCCATCTTTACTAAAAATGCAAAAAAAAAAATAGCCAGGTGTGGTGGCATGCACCTGTAGTCCCAGCAACTTGGGAGGCTGAGACAGGAGAATTGCTTGAACCCAGGAGGTGGAGGTTGCAATGAGCCAAGACTGTGCCACTGCACTCCAGCCTGGGCAACAGAGGGGACTGTATCTCAAAAAAAAAAAAAGACAAGAAAAAAGAAAGAAAGGAAAATCCATACCTAGGATATATGTTGATTGCCAAGAAGATAAGTCATTGCCCCTTTTAGGACAGTAGGGGCAATTCATAATGTGGTTGCTTGGTCTCCTTAAGGCATAATGTGATATCGAGGGCTTATTGTTGGTCTCTGTTGCTTGCAGACTAAACATTCAGCATTAGCATAAGTTACAGCAGCCTTTATAAATGATGTTGGGCCCTTGAGTAGCTCCTGTGCTTTCCAATGTGGATACTCACTACTATGGACTAAATGTTTATTTTTCCCCCAAAATTTCTATGTTGGAGCCCTAGCCCCAATATGGTTGTATTTGGAGATGGGGCCTCTAAGGAAGTAATTAAGGTTAAGTGAGGTCATAAGGGTGGGGCCCTGACCCAAAAGGATTACTGCCCTTATAAGAGACATGGAGAGCACTTGTTCTTGCTCCCCTCCACCTCCCATGCACTGAAGAAAGGGCATGTGAGCACACAGGATGAAGGCAGCCATCTGCAAACAGACATCAATTCTGCTGGCAGGTTGATTTTTGGACTTTCTCCAGAACTGTGAGAAAACAAATTTCTGTTGTTGAAGCCACATTTTTTGTGGTATTTTGCTGTAGCCTAAGCAGATTAATAAACTCCATTTATGAGTACACTGTGCCAGTCCTATGGTAACTGGTAGTAGTTGTCTTGGTCATTCTGACTAGTGCCCTCCCGTTGTTCAGTGCCTCTCCCATGGTTGCTGCTAGGAGCAGGCATTAGCATGTGATGCAAAGATCTTCACATTTCATGTCTGTTGCTGTAGATCTATGGACCTATATCTTCCCCATACCCCCAGGCCTCCCATATTCTAATATTTCTTTCCCGGGCCTCTGAGCAACCAATGAAGCCATTCACTACTGCCATGAGCTCACATATACTTTTGCCATGTGTCTCTCTCTGCACAAAGCAGATGATCAGCACACTCCCCAAATCTCTAAACATTGGGAGGATTTCCTGTCACTCCTCATTTCAGGGCTACTCCTGAGAGAGACTGTGGTCAGCAGAGTTTGTTTTCAGCTTGTAACCACATCAGAGTGTAACTTGAATCATCCATGAACCAGTCTCAGTATTGTTCCTCCTTGGCCAGCATGGTGGCTCATGTCTGTAATCCCAGCAATTAGGGAGGCCAAGGCGGGCAGATCACCTGAGGTCAGGATTTCAAGACCAGCCTGGCCAATGGGATGAAACCCGGTCTTCACAAAAATACAAAAATTAGCCAGGTGTGGTGGTGCGTGCCTGTTATTGGGGCTGGCAGAAACCTCACATGATGCTTTTTTTTTTTTTTTTTTGGAGACTGAGTCTTGCTCTGTCACCTAGGCTGGAGTGCAGTGGCACCATCTCAGCTCACAGCAAGCTCTGCCTCCTGGGTTCACACCATTCTCCTGCCTCAGCCTCCCAAGCTCCCAAGTAGCTGGGACTACAGGCATCCACCACCACACCCAGCTAATTTTTTTGTATTTTTAGTAGAGATGGGGTTTCACCCTGTTAGCCAGGATGGTCTCGATCTCCTGACCTCGTGATCCACCTGCCTCAGCCTCCCAAAGTGCTGGGATTACAGGTATGAGCCACCTCACCTGGCCAATGAATTTTCTTTTATTTTGAGACAGAGTTTTGCTCTGTCACCCAGGCTGGAGTGCAGTGGCACCATCTCGGCTTACTGCAACCTCCACCTCTGAGGTTCAAACCATTCTGTCTCAGCCTCCCAAGTAACTGGGATTACAGGTGTGTGCCACCACACCCAGCTAAGTTTTGTATTTTCAGTAGAGACGAGGTTTCACCATGTTGGCCAGGCTGATCTCACCTCTAAAACCATATGATATAACGGGTCGCATAGCCCAAGAAGCAGGACTGCTCATACTGTAACCTGAAACCACCATGGAGCCCTTTCCTGCCCTAGGCCTCACACAATGCTGGTAGACTTCCTTGTCACTTGGTAAGGTTTAAAGCAGTGTTCCTAAGTAGGTAATATGCTGCCACCAGAGCCCAAAGAGGCCCGGTAGGCATTATGCTTGCTTCTTAGTGGTGGGAAGTGCAGGATGGAATAATTTGACCTTTACTTTGGAAGGAGATATCCCACTATGCCTGAAACCACTAAAACTTCACTAGTGTGGCAGACCCCTGAACCTTTGTAGAACCCTCTGGAACACACGTCTTACCCAGGCCTCCAACAAGTATTTGTATTTCTTGCGCATCCAGTCCAAATAACAACATGTCGTTGATATAGTGGGCCAATGTAATATTCTGGGGTATTCAAATGGCCAAGGTCCTTTCAGAATGTATTTCTACAGAATGCAAGAGAGTTAACACAACCCCAGGGCAAGACTGTAAGTCTGTATTGTTGTGCATCCCACATGAATGTGAACTTCTTCCAGTTAGGAATGGATAAGAATGCAGCTGGGTGCAATGGCTCACGCCTGTAATCCTAGCACCTTGGGAGGCTGAGGCAGGTGGATCGCCTGAGGTCAGGAGTTCAAGACCAGCCTGGCCAACATGACAAAACCCCGTCTCTAGTAAAAATACAAAAATTAGCCGGGCATGGTGGCAGACACCTATAATCCCACCTACTCAGGAGGCTGAGGCAGGAGAATCACTTGAACCCAGGGGGTGGAGGTTGCAATGAGCCGAGATCACACCACTTCACTCCAGCCTGGGCAAAAGAGCAAGACTCCATCTCAAAAAAAAAAAAAAAAAAAAAAAAAAAAAAAAAAAGAATGTATTGGCCAGATTAATGGCTAATACCCCAAAGCCATGTTAATCTGCTCTAACATTTGTACCCAGCAAGCACAACTGGGGCTACTCCTTGGGTGAGTTTGCCACATCCTTCAGGAACTGAAGTTCCTGCATTTCTAGCATTTCTACTTCACTTACAATGGACCATTGCATTCTGGTTAAGGTCAGAATTAAGTGGGGAAAACATTACTCCTGCATTCATGACATCTTCAAAGTTGGCTTTAATCTCTGCTGTGTTCCCTGGAGTATAACACTTTTTTATTTACTCTCTTGGATGGAGCTGGAGGGAGTAGTTTCAGAGGTTTCTCCTTGGCCTTCTCCACTATGATGGCCCTAATTTTACAGTCTAAAGAAGAAATTATTGGGAGAAGCAATCTACCCTGGATTCTGAGTATCCCTGAACATTCCTGCTAATATGCTGGGAAGATAAGACCTTGATTTCTCTCTACTTAGGAGATTTCTCAGGGTTGTACACACAGCAATGAACCTTGAGAGATGAGTTAACATCTCCTTCCAGGACAAAGAGTAGACTTGCATACTGCTTACAAAAATAGTGGATTCCCGGCCAGGCGGGGTGGCTCACGCCTGTAATCTCAGCACTTTGGGAGGCCGAGGCAGGTGGATTATGAGGTTAGGAGTTCGAGACCAGCCTGACCAACATGGTGAAACCCTGTCTCTAGTAAAAATACAAAAATTAGCTGAGCCTGATGGTGGGCGCCTGTAGTCCCAGCTACTCAGGAGGCTGAAGCAGGAGAATTGCTTGAACCCAGGAGGTAGAGGTTGCTGTGAGCCGAGATAGAGCCACTGCACTCCAGCCTGGGCGACAGAGCGAGACTCTGTCTCAAAAAAAAAAGGGGGGGATTCCCATAAAAAGGAATGCAATCATGTCCTTTGCAGGGACATGGATGGAGCTGAAAACCATTATCCTCAGCAAACTAACGCGGGAACAGAAAACCAAACATCGCATGCTCTCATTTCTAAGTGGGAGTTGAATAATGAGAACACATGGAAACATGGGGGGAACAACACACACTGGGGCCTGTTGGAGAGGTTTCGGGGAGGGAGAGCATCAGGAAAAACAGCTAATGGATGCTGGGCTTCATACCTAGGTGATAGGTTGATCTGGGCAGCAAACCACCATGGCATGCGTTTCCCTTTGTAACAAACCTGCATATCCTGCACATGCTCCCTGGAACTTAAAATAAAAGTTGAAGGAAAAAAAATGGTGGATTCCCTAAACTCAGTGATTTTTCTCCTGTAACACAAGCCACTTTACCTATAGGCATCAATCTGGATCCTCTGCATCGCCTCTGTGGAAACTGGGGGCAAGGGGAACAGATACAGACATGATGCTGATACTGCTTGCCGTGGTCTGATAAAGTCCTTTGTCTCTGACTCAAGAGTCTCATATTCAACCAGCAAACATGAAACAATAACAGGCTAATGGCTTTTAAGGAGGGCAAAATCCTAGTCCCTGACAGCAATGATGGGGAGCAGAGGTGGTTCTTCCAACACCCAAGTATTTCCATGTCATATTACATTGGCATTATACATCTGGAAACAGAAAATCAGGTGGGTCTTTGGACCCCCTGCGAACTAGACCTGGGTCAAAGGCTCCATTTATTACCTAGCCCCAATATACTCCCACTTTAACAGGGAGACCACAATGAAGCTTTGGGTCTCCAGGCATCAGTGTGAACTCAGGCCTTATATCCAAAAGCCCTCAAAATAGCTGGGAATTACCCTTTCCTGAGGAAATGGCCATTGGTTTCTTTGGAGGATTGGGGAAATCACGATCATATACATTTGCTGTGGCACTTCTTCCTGGAAACCTACTCTCTCCTTCAGTCAGGTTCTGGGTTCTGGGTTATTGGGGTGACTGCCCTCAAACTCCTAATCAACCATCTTTGATTTTTTCTGGTTGTACATATTGAACAATTGGCTTTTTGGCTGCTCCATCGATCTTGCCCCTGGGAATATAATGTTTTTTTTGTTTCCATCTGGCACTTTTATTGGTTCACTTTTTCTGTTTGGTTCATTGGAGTGATTTGGCGGTGTGATATGAACCATGGCTCCAGTTTATATCCTGATGGCATTCCAATTGCTCCACCATCACCTGATTCCATCACTGGATTTATTCTTTTATTGAATAGTACATCTTTTCCCCACTGATTTGAAATGGTGTTTTTGTTAAATGCTAAAAATTAATTTTTTTCTTTTTCTTTTTTTTTGAGACAGAGTCTCGCTGTGTCACCCAGGCTGGAGTGCAGTGGCCGGATCTCAGCTCACTGCAAGCTCCACCTCCCGGGTTCACGCCATTCTCCTGCCTCAGCCTCCCGAGTAGCTGGGACTACAGGTGCTCGCCACCTCGCCCGGGTAGTTTTTTGTATTTTTTAGTAGAGACAGGGTTTCACCGTGTTAGCCAGGATGGTCTCGATCTCCTGACCTCGTGATCCGCCCGCCTCGGCCTCCCAAAGTGCTGGGATTACAGGCTTGAGCCACCGTGCCCGGCCTTTTTCTTTTTTTTTGAGACAGAGTCTCGCTCTGTCGCCAGGTTGGAGTGCAGTGACGCGATCTCAACTCTCTGCAGCCTCTGCCTCCTGGGTTCAAGCAATTCTCCTACCTCAGCCTCCTGAGTAGCTGAGACTACGGGAACGTGCCACCACACCCAGCTAATTTTTGCATTTTTAGTAGAGACGGGGTTTCACCATGTCAGGCAGGATGGTCTCGATCTCTTGACCTTGTGATTTGCCTGCCTTGGCCTCCCAAAGTGCTGGGATTACAGGCATGAGCCACCACGCCTAGCCAAAAATTCATATTCTTATGAATTTTTTCCATAGCTCTCCTTGGATCAGGTCCTCTGTGGTATCACTCATTATGCTAATTGTGCCCAGCTTGCATCTGAGGGTTAAATGCTATCTCCTGGGATCCTACCCGTTACTCTCAGGGAGTCCAGTTCTGTGGCAGCATTTGCTACCATGAACACTGACCCATATGTAACAGCCACAGTGAGTTTCCCAACAATGCCAGTGCCCCTCAGTCAGTGCTTTCCTTATTGCTTTGTAAATAGAGTGCCCTCTAGACCCTCCCATGCCATAGTAGGCTGGCATTATGCAGAACATCCACTCTAATGTGCCCACCGCACTCAGTCTTTTGATCCCTTCCTCCACCATGGTCCATGATAGTTCTAGCGTTTCTACTTCACTTACAATGGACCATTCCTTTTCCCAAACTTTGAGAGGCAACCAAGCAACTTAATAGCACCATCTCCTGGGATCTTCAGTAGTTGTTAAATTTTGTATCACAGGCTATTGGTCCCACATTGATAAACTCTGTTATCCAAATTTATTCAGTGCTTCTTGATCCACCACCCTCAAGATACAGTGCCAGATGTACTTTCCTGGCTCCTGCTGGAATCTGTGATCTAGGTCCTGCAGCTCCTTTGATGTATACTGGACCTGAACATGATAGAGAACACAGCCTTCTTTGGAACTTTGCTGCTCTTCTAATGAAGGCCTGGTCGTGTTCCTCAGCCTTTTCTGCTCTCCCATTGCAGGCGATGAGTCTCTTCATATGGTGCCAAGGAGGGCCTCTCGTTTTCACACTTCAACTTACAGGCGATTAATCACCCTCAGACTTTCATGTCTTTCTCCAATGCAGCAAGAGCCAGAAGAAACAGCCATCCAATTCTCAAGTCCTTATATTAATATAACTACTGTTGCCCTTAAAACTCTCAAATTCCTCTCCAGTCTGTTCTCTCCCATCAGTTTCCCATTCCAGTTCCCTGCTGCTGGGAGGTTTTTTGTTGTTGTTTTGGTTTGGTTTGGTTTTCCTATTTCTTTAAGACAGTTTTGCTCTGTTGTCCAGGCTGGAGTACAGCGGCACCATCTCGGCTCACTGCAACCTCTGCTTCCCAAGCTCAAGTGATCCACCTCAGCCTCCCCAGTAGCTGGGACTACAGGTGTGTGCCACCATGTCTGGCTTTTTTTTTTTTTTTTTTTTTTTTTGAGACAGAGTTTTGCTCTTGTTGCCCAGACTGGAGTACAGGGGAGCAGTCTCAGCTCACTGCAACCTCCGCCTTCCAGTTTCAACCGATTCTCCTGCCTCAGCCTCCCAAGTATCTGGGATTATAAGCACGCACCACCATACCCAGCTAATTTTTGTATTTTTAGTAGAGACAGGGTTTCACTATGTTGGCCAGTCTGGTCTCGAACTCCTGACCTTGTGATCCACCCACCTCAGCCTCCCAAAGTGCTGGGATTACAGGCATGAGCCACTGTGCCTGGTAATTTGTTTTGTTTTGTTTTTTTGGTAGAGATGGAGTTTTGCTGTGTTGCCCAGGCGGGTCTTGAACTCCTGAGCACAAGCAATCCACCCGCCTTGGCCTCCTGAAGTCCTGGGATTACAGGCATGAGCTACTGCACCTGGCCGAAGGTTTTAATAATTACACCACAACCTCTTGCCACGGGTTTTCTCAGGTGTTTATTGTAAGCCAGCTGTTGGGTGAAACAGCTCCATAATCCCATAACATGCATCTCGTGATAAATGATACCAACTGTCATAAATTAGGTTCCCTGGGAAACAGACTCTGAGTCTGAGATTTACTCTGAGTCATGTGGGACATTTATTTGGGAGTGCTTTAGGATCAGGGTTGCCAGATAAAATATAGCATGCCCAGTTAAGTTTGCATTTCAGATAAACAAAGAGTGCAATATTTGGGACATGTTCATATTAAAAGTTATTCTTGTTTATCTGAAATTCAGATTTCACTGGGCGTTTGGTGTTTATATTTGCCAAATCTGGCAACTTCTGTCTAACGAACAACACCTATGAGAAGTGAGGAAGGCAAGCTTGTGAAGGGGAGACGTTAAACTATGAAGCAGTTGGAGGAGAGGCTTCAGCTGAGTCTATGGCGAAGTCAATAGGTTGGAGAGCCCTTCAAAGTTGCCCTGGGCCAGGCACGGTGGCTCACACCTGCAATCCCAGCACTTCGGGAGGCCGAGGCGACCGCTCACCTGATGTCAGAAGTCCAAGACCAGCCTGGCCAACATGGCGAAACCCTGTCTCTACCAAAAATACAAAAATTAGCTGAGCGAGGTGGTGGGTGCCCGTAGTCCCAGCTACTCAGGAGGCTGAGGAAGGAGAATTACTTGAACCCAGGAGGCGGAGGTTGCAGTGAGTCGAGATCGCACCACTGCACTCCAGTATGGGCAACAAAGCAAGACTCCGTCTTGAAAAAAAAATTAAAATTAAGAAAAGTAATAATAAAGCTGCCCTGCCTTAAGGAAGTGGGCCTAGGACTTCATTTTCTCACATCAACCAGCCATTGGATGGAGGCTGCCTCATATCAGGGAACATGATCTTGGGTGAGATAGCTCTCTTCTTAGAGAGGTATTCAGCTGGGGGCTTTCATCTGCCAACACCCCCAGCCAACTGGGGAATGATTGCCTCAGTGCCAATATGGGGAAATCCCGATCTGACCATTGCATCAATATACCTACTGAACCAGAATCTGCCTTTAACAACATTTCCACGTGATGTTTATGCACATTAAAGTTTCAGAAGCATTGGTTTAAGGCTGGTTCTCCAACTTCTGTGTGCATCAGAAGTGCCTGGAGGGCTTAAGCCTCAGCTTTCTGGGCCCCACCCCTGGAGTTACTGATTCTGTAGGTCTAGAGTAAAGTCCAAGGATTTGCATTTTTAAAAAAATTCCCAGTCAGGCTTGGTGGCTCATGCTTTAATCCCAGCACTTTGGGAGGCCGAGGCAGATGGATCACTTGAGATCAGGAGTTCGAGACAGCCTGGCCAACATGGTGAAACCCTGTCTCTACTAAAACTACAAAAATTAGCCGGAGGCCGGGCGCGGTGGCTCAAGCCTGTAATCCCAGCACTTTGGGAGGCCGAGACGGGCGGATCACGAGGTCAGGAGATCAAGACCATCCTGGCTAATACGGTGAAACCCCGTCTCTACTAAAAAAAATACAAAAATCTAGCCGGGCGAGGTGGCGGGCGCCTGTAGCCCCAGCTACTCGGGAGGCTGAGGCAGGAGAATGGCGTAAACCCGGGAGGCGGAGCTTGCAGTGAGCTGAGATCCGGCCACTGCACTCCAGCCCGGGCGACAGAGCGAGACTCCGTCTCAAAAAAAAAAACAAAAATTAGCCGGGCATGGTGGTGCATGCCTGTAATCCCAGCTACTTGAGAGACTGAGGCAAGAGAATCGCTTGAACCTGGGAGGCAGAGGTTGCAGTGGGCCAAGATCACACCATTGCACTCCAGCCTGGGCGACAGAACGAGGCTCCGTCTAAAAAAAAAAAAAAAAAAAAAAAAAAAATCCCTGAGTGATACTGAGCTCCTGCTGGTTCACGGATTACACTTAAAGAATGACTGGCTCCAAATATCCAAATATACAGACATCTAATACCTTATAACCTGGAGGCAGGTGGCTACTGCAGCTGGTTCAGCTCCTCTACAATGCTGTCAAGGACACAGGCTTTCCCTTTATGCTCTGCCATCATTAGCATATCAGCCCTTTGTCTTCATGCTGGTCATTTCTGGTTTCAAGATGGCTGCCATAGCTCCGGTTATCACATCCATGGTCAAGGCATGAGGAACAGCGACAGGCGAGCACCAGCTGTGAATTATTTCTTTTCAGAAGAAACAAAAGTATTTTTGGAAGTCCCTCACTCCTGCAGATTCTTTTTTAATTTCATAAATCCATATCGTTTTAATTATTTCAGAAGCATGTGTGATATATTCATGAAGTGAGTTAATTTAGAGAGGACAAGACCAACCCATGTCTTCACTAAAAATTTCACAAAAACCCCGAAAAATACCCTTCACAACTGCCACTCATTCCTAGGAAAGGAAAGGAAATGAACTAAATCCAATCCCAAGTGAAGAATAACCAAATATGATTATTTATATATGTATTTATATATAAATACATATATTTCAGTAAAGGTGCCTAAACCTGACTAACTTCTCCTTCAACTCTATTATATAAAAAACCAGGCCAGCACAGTGGCTCACACCTGTAATCCCAGCATTTTGGAAGGCCAAGGCGGTTCGATCACCTGAGGTCGGGAGTTTGAGACCAGCCTGGCCAACATGGTGAAACCCCACCTCTACTAAACATACAAAAAATTAGCCGAGTATGGTGGCACATGCCTGTAATCCCAGCTACTTGGGAGACTGAGGCAGGAGAATTGCTTGAACCCAGGAGGCAGGGGTTGCACTGAGCCGAGATCGTGTCATTGCACTCCAGTTTGGGTGACAGAGACTCTGTCTCAGAAAAAAAAAAAAAAAAAAAAAAAAAAAAAAAAAAAAAAAAAAAAAAAAAAGAAAGAAAGAAAAGAAAAGAAAAGAAAAAAGAGACCAAAAAAACACATCTCGATGGTTTTCTACAAGAATTTTTTTGCTTAGGGTTTTGTTTTCTGCTATTTTTTTTTTCTTAAAAGAATGAGGTTTATTTTTATATGTCACTGTCCAGAACAGAGTACATGACCACCCTCGTTGCAAGAGAGGCTGGGAAGATGAAGTCTAGTCTTCTAAACTTTATAGTAAGAGATGGCAAGTGAGAAGAGAGTTGAGAATGGCTGCTAAGTTAACCACAAACATTTTATCTTGAGCTGTGGAGGTAATCAATACCAGAAAACTTTAAAAAAGAAGTTGGTTGTTGGGAGTGGGACTGTATGTGGAGAGTGGAGGGTTGGGACACAGGTTTTTCATAGCAATATCTTCTACACAATTTGATTTATTACCATGTTCATTATAAAACCCACCACTCCACTCTTTCTCATACTCCACCTTAGCAAAGCTTGCTGGCTCAACCTTCAAAAGATTTCTAGGGCCGGTTGCAGTGGCTCACACCTATAATCCCAGCAGTTTGGGAGGCCGAGGCAGGTGGATGAAATCAGGAGTTTGAGACCAGCATGGCCAACTGGTGAAACCCCATCTCTACTAAAAATACAAAAATTAGCCAGGTGCAATGGCATGCGCCTGTAATCCCAGCTACTTGTGAGGCTGAGGCAGGAGAATCGCTTGAACCCAGGAAGTAGAGGTTGCAGTGAGCCAAGATTGCACCACTGCACTCCAGCCTGGGTGGCTGAGTGAGACTCTCATCTCACAAAAAAAAAAAAAAATTCTAGAATTTATAACATCATGTCATCTCCACTACCACTATCAACACTGCTTCTGCCCTTGGTCTGCAAGAATTCATAATCAACAGAGTAGTCGGTGCTCCTTTAAAAAAATCTCTCTTCTGGGCTAGGCTTGGTAGTTCAAGCCTATATTCCCAGCATTTTGGGGCTCTGAGGAAGGAGAATCACTGGAGGCCAGAAGTTCAAGATCAGCCTGGGTGACATAGCAAGACCCCCCCCACCACACACACCACCACTACCCTGCATGTGTACAAAAAATAAAAAAAATGTAGCTGACTGTGGTGGCATGCACTTTAGTCCCGGCTACTCAGGAGTCGGAGGCTGGAGGATTGCTTAAGACCAGGAGTTCAAGGCTCTGCAGAGAACTATGATCACAGCACTGCACTCCAGCCTGGACAACAGAGACCCTGTCTCAAAAAATAAAAAAAGAAACAAAAGCCCCTTCTGTGCTCAAAACCCTCCAATCGCTTCCCCCTCTCACTTAAGGTTAAAATAAACATCTTGACAGTGGCCTGCAAGTCCTCCCACATGACCTTCTGACCTCAGTTTTCTTTTCTTTTCTTTTCTTTTCTTTTCTTTTTTTTTTGAGGCAGAGTTTCACTCCTGTTGCCCAGGCTGGAGTGCAATGGCACGATCTCGGCTCACCGCAACCTCCGCCTCCCGGGTTCAAGTGATTTTCCTACCTCAGCCTCCCAAGTAGCTGGGGTTACAGGCATGCGCCACCACGCCCAGCTAATTTGTTGTATTTTTAGAAGAGATGGGGTTTCTCCATGTTGGTCAGGCTGGTCTCGAACTCCCCACCTCAGGTAATCCACCTGCCTCGGCCTCCCAAAGTGCTGGGATTATAGGCGTGAGCCACCACACCCAGCCCTGACCTCATTTTCTCCCCCTGTCCATTACACTCCAGCCACCCTGGCCACTTGAATATTCCTCAGACACATGATCACGTTCCCACCTCAGTCTTATTTGCTATTCCCTCTGCTGAGAACATCTCCCCCCGGATCCTGGAGCATTCTTACCCAGTCTCCTCCAAATATCCATCCCCATGGCTCATCCCTCACCTCCCTCCTGTTTTTACTCAAACAACATCTTCTCAATGAAGCCTTCCTTGAGTACTCTTGCCCACTCTATTTAACAGCACAACCTGTCCCCCACCCCCTGCTTTATTTTCATTCTAAGCACATGCCACCATCTCAAGCACTGTGTATGCAGATCTCTGTTTATGATCTGCCTCCATCTCTAGAATGCAAGCTCATGAGCACAGGGGTTTTTGTCTGTTTTGCGCATTGCTGTATCCCTAGGCCCTAACACAGAGCCAGGTACATAAGAAACCCTCACTGAACATGGGAGGAAATGCAAAACCTCAAAAGAATTATTAGAATTTTTTTCTTTCTTTTTTTTTTTTTTTTTTAGAGACGGCATCTCACTCTATCACTTAGGTGTTGGGGTCCAGTGGCACGATCATTGATCATAAATCACTGCAGCCTCAAACTCCTGGGCTCAAGGGTTCCTCCTGCCTCAGCCTCCCAAGTAGCTAAAACTACAGGCACACACCACAATGCTCAGCTCATTTTTTTTTCTTTTCTTTAGTTTCTTTTTTTTTCTTTTTTTCTTTTTTTTTGAGACAGAGTTTCACCCTTGTCACCCAGGCTGGAGTGCAATGGTGCCATCTCAGCTCACCGCAACCTCCGCCTCCTGGGTTCAAGCGATTCTCCTGCCTCAGCCTCCCGAGTAGCTGGGATTACCAGCGCCTGCAACCTCACCCAGCTAATTTCGTATTTTTAGTAGAGATGGGGTTTCTCCATGTTGGTTGGGCTGGTCTCGAACTCCTGACCTCAGGTGATCTGCCCGCTTGGGCCTCCCAAAGTGCTGGGATTACAGGCGTAAGCCACAGTGCCTGGCATTTTTTTTTATTTTTCATGGAGATGGGGTTGTCACTATGTTGCCCAGGCTGGTCCTGTACTCTTGGGCTCAAGCGATCCTCCTGTCTCGGCCTCCCCAAGTTGGCCTCCCAAAGTGCTGGGATTACAGGTGTGAGCCACTGCACCCCATCGTAGATTTCTTTTTAAAGGTAAACATATGTATTCAAGTTCTTCATAGATGCAGAATCAAAGTAATGCAGAACCAATAGGATATGTATACAACTGCATGTATACACCTGCACTCTACTGGTTCTGCATCTCCGAAGAAGAGATGAGAGAGAGAGAAAGATTTATTTTAAGGAAACATTTCACAAGATACTGGGGGCTGGTAAAACTGTAATATGTAGGGCAAGCAGCAGGCTGCAATTTCAGCAAAGAATTGGTATTGCATTGCAGTCTTGAGTCCAAATTCCTCAGGGCAGCAGGCTGGAAACCAGGTAGGGCCTCTATGTTGCAGTCCTGAGGAAAATTCTTCTTCAGGAAACCTGAGTGTTTACTCTTAATGCCTTCACCTGCTCAGATGAACTCCACTTACATTGCAGAGGGCGACCTGCTGTCCTCCAAGCCCACTAATTGTAACTGTTACTCACACATGAAAAACACCTTCACAGCAATGTCTATGCTGGCATTTGACCAATCAACTGGGTACCATAGTCTAGATGGGTTCCAGGTTGACACATATAATTAACCCTCACAGCATAGAAAAGAAAAAGAAAGAAAGCTACACAACTCCTTTTCTGTTTTGGGGGGTTTTTTTGGTTTTTGTTTTCTTTTGAGATGGAGTCACGCTCTGTTGCCTAGGCTGGAGTGCACTGGTGTGATCTTGGCTCACGATCTTGGCTCATGGCAACTTCCGCCTCCTAGGTTCAAGCGATTCTCCTGCCTCAGTCTTCTGAATAGCTGGGATTACAGGTACCCACCACCACGCCGGGCTAATTTTTTGTGTTTTTAATAGAGACAGGGTTTCACCATGTTGCCCAGGCTGGTCTCAAACTCCTGACCTTAGGCAATCCACCTGCCTTGGCCTCCCAGAGTGCTGGGATTACAGGCATGATCCACCATGCCCTGCTAACTTTTGTGTTAAAAACACAAAAACTACTAAAAGTAGAGACGGGGTTTCACCATGTTAGCTGGGCTGGTCTCTAATTCCTGACCTGAAATGAACCACCTGCCTTGGCCACCCAAAGTGCTAGGATTACAGGTGTGAGCCACCACGCCCGGCCCACAATCCCTATTCTTGAAGGGTTATGGGAAAGACAGTAGGAAATACAGATGAATGTAACAAATGCCACGTTACAGAAGCACAAGGAAAGTTCTGTGGAAGGATGGAGTTTTGGCAGAGAGCCAGCTGGGAAGACTTCATAAGGAAGTGGTCTTTGAGTTGAGTCTTGCAGGATACACTGAATTTCGATAGGAGGAAAAGGCATTTTTCAGATACTGAAACCTACAGCCTGAAAATGCTCAGCACATTTGGTAAATGGCCACAAGTCTTCAGGAAGCAAATTCTTGCTGCCGTAGCATCTGCTTCCTGTACCTCCAATTCAATGCTAACATTATGCTGCCTTAATTTGCCCATTATATTTATTTTTCCATGTATAAGTCTTGATTCTCCATTCTTAAGAACAGGCATATTATACTTCTTTTTTATCCCTAATAGTTCCCAGCTCATAGAAAATACTTAAAATTGTATCTAACTAAAGTACGTGGCTAAGGTGAACTTGTCTGTCCAAGGTCCTGTCTTCTGATATAATTTTTCTTTGCACAACTGCTCTTCTTCTGGATAAGTCTTTGTAGTTTAAGTCTACTTGAGCCCTACCGTGGGATCAGGAGTGGGTGCATGATACAGCTTTATCCAGGAGCTCTTAGAAATAGGGGCAGGCTCTGCTATATAGTCTAGGCTCTTTCTGTGGCAAGCAGTAGCAACCAATTCACACAGACTTAAGAAATAAAGGGGATTGCTGCACGAAGAAATAGAAATGACACAAACAAATGGAAAAACACTCCATGCTTATGGATAAGAATAATCAATTCGTGAAAATGGTCATACTGCCCAAAGCAATTTATAGATTCAATGCTATTCCCAAACTACCATTGACATTCTTCACAGAATAGAAAAAACTATTTTAAAATTCATACGGAACCAAAACAGAGCCTGAATAGCCAAGACAATCCTAAGCAAAAGAACAAAGCTGGAGGCATCACACTACTTGACTTCAAATTATATTACAAGGCTACAGTAACCAAAACAGCATGGTACTGGTACAAGAACAGACACATAGACCAATGGAACAGAAGAGAGAACCCAGAATTGAGATGGAGTGTCACTCAGTCACACAGGCTGGAATGCAGTGGTGCAATCTTGGCTCACTGCAACCTCCGCCTCCCAGGTTCAAGTTATTCTCCTGCCTCAGCCTCCTGAGTACCTGGGACTACAGGCACGTGCCACTATGCCCGGCTAAATTTTTGTATTTTTAGTAGAGATGGGCTTTCACCATGTTAGCCGGGATGGTCTCGATCTCCTGACCTCGTAATCACCCCCTCGGCTTCCCAAAGTGCTGGGATTACAGGCATGAACCACCACACCCAGCCAACCATCTGATTTTTGACAAACCTGACCAAAACAAGCAATGAAGAAAGGACTCTCTAATTAATAAGTGGTGCTGGGAGAACTGGCTAGCCATATACCGAAAATTGAAACAGGAACCCTTCCTTATACCATATACAAAAATCAACTCAAGATGTATTAGGCGGGGCATGATGACTGTAATCCTAGCATTTTGGGAGGCTGAGGCAGGTGGATCATTTGAGGTCAGGAGTTTGAGACCAGCCTGGCCAACATGGTAAAACCCTGTCTCTACTAAGAATATAAAAATTAACTGGGTGTGGTGGCAGGTACCTGTAATCCCAGCTACTCGGGAGGCTAAAGCAGGAGAATCACTTGAGCCTGGGAGGTAGAGATTGTGGTAGAGATTGCACCACTGCACTCCAATCTGGGTGACAGAGTGAAACCCTGTCTCAAAATATATAGAGAGAGACTTAAATGTTAAATCCCAAACTATAAATACTCTAGAAGAGGGCCAGGCACAATGGCTCATGCCTGTAATCTCAGCACTTTAGAAGGCCAAAACCGGCAGATTACCTGAAGTCAGGAGTTCTAGACCAGCCTGGCTAACATGGTGAAACCCTGCCTCTATTAAAAATACAAAATTAGCTAAGTGTAGTGGCATGTTCCTGTAATCTCAGCTACTCAGGGGGCTGAGGCAGGAGAAGCGCTTGAAACTGGAAGGTGGAGGTTGCAGTAAGCCAAGATGGCGCCATTGCACTCAAGGCTGGGCGACAAGAGTGAAACTCCGTCTCAAAAACAAACAAAAAAACTCTAGAAGAAAATCTAGGCAATACTGCTCAGGACATAGGTACAAGCAAAGACTTCATGATGAAGACACCAAAGGCAATTGCAACAAAAGCAAAAATTGACAGATGGAATCTAATTAAAGAGCTTCTGCACAGCAAAAGAAACTATCATCAGAGTGAACAGACAACCCACAGAATGGGAGAAGATTTTTGCAATCTATTCTTCTGACAAAGGTCTAACATCAAGCATCTATAAGTACTTACACAAATTTACAAGAAAAAAACAACCCCATTAAAAAGTGGATAAAGGACATGAACAGACACTTCTCAAAAGAAGATATACATGTGGCCAACAAACATGAGAAAAAGTTCAACATCACTGGTCATTAGAGAAATGCAAATCAAAACCATGATGAGACACCATCTCACACCAGTCAGAATGGCTGTTATTTGTTTGGCTGCATGTTTGTTTTTTTGAGACAGAGTTTTGCTGTTATTGTCCAGGCTGGAGTGCAATGGCGTGATCTCGGCTCACTGCAACCTCCGCCTCCTGGGTTCAAGTGATTCTCCTGCCTCAGCCTCCTAAGTACCTGGGATTACAGGCATGCGCCACCACGCCCAGCTAAGTTTGTATTTCCAGCAGAGATGGGGTTTCTCCATGTTGGTCAGGCTGGCCTCGAACTCCCCACCTCAGATGATCTGCCTGCCTCAGATGATCTGCCTGCCTCAGCTTCCCAAAGTGCTGGGATTACAGGCGTGAGCCTCTGCACCTGGCTGCAAAATGGCTGTTATTAAAAAGTCAAAAAATAACGGATGCTGGTGAGGTTGTGGAAAAAGAGGAACACTTGTACACTGTTGCTGGGAGTATAAATTAGTTCAACCATTGTGGAAGACAGTGTGGTAATTCCTCAAAACCCTAGAGGCAGAAACACCACTTGACCCAGCAATTTCATTCCTAGGTATATATCCAAAGGAATATAAATCATTCTGTTTCAAAGACACATGCATGTGTATGTTCATTGCAGCACTATTCACAATAGCAAAGACATGGAATCAACCCAAATGCCCATCAATGAAAAACTGGATAAAGAAAATGTGGTGGCCAGACGTGGTGGCTCATGCCTGTAATCCCAGCACTTTGGGAGGCCAAGGCGGGTGGATCACCTGAGGTCTGGAGTTCAAAATCAGCCTGACCAACATGGAGAAACCCCATCTCTACTAAAATTACAAAATTAGCTGGGCATGGTGGCATATGCTTATAATCCCAGCTACTCAGGAGGCTGAGGCAGGAGAATCGCTTGAACCCGGGAGGTGGAGGTTGCGGTGAGCCGAGATCATGCTGGGCAACTCCATCCAGCCTGGGCAACAAGAGTGAAACTCCATCTCGAAAAAAAAAAAAAAAAAAAAAAAAAAAAAGTGGCTACATACACACCGTGGAATACTATGCAGCCATAAAAAGGAATGAGCTCATGTCCTTTGCAGGGACATGGATGGAGCTGGAGACCATTATCCTCAGCAAAATAATGCAGGGACAGAAACCCAAACACCACATTTTCTCACTTATAAGTGGGAGCTGAACGATGAGAACACATGGACCCACTGGGGGAACAACACACACTGGGACCTGTTGGAGGGTGGAGGGTGGGAGGAGGGAGAGCATCAGGAAGAATAGTTAATGGATGCTGGGCTTAACGCCTAGGCGATGGGATGATCTGTGCAGTAAACCACCATGGCACACATTTACCTATGTAACAAACCTGCACATCCTACACATGTACCCCTGAACTTAAAATAAAAGTTGGAAAGAAAGAAAGGGGATTTGTGGGCTCATGCAATGGCGGAGGATGCACAAAATTGTTGGGTTCCTTCACACACACACACACACACACACACACACACACACACTGAGGCACCTCTAGTCTAATACATGTCAGTTTCCAACCCAGAGAAAAGACAAAACACAGAATTTCTCTTTCCTCACTGCTGGGAAAGACTCTGATTGGCCTGCATTGGTCATACGTCCCTGCCTCCCACCAATCATTCAGGCCAAAGTGGTAGGGCGTTATGATTGGCAATGCTGGGAATATATGTCCACTGTGATGGGGTTCC